>NC_069500.1:860357731-860360231 GCF_027579735.1 Bombina bombina
CTTTTACATACCTCATATGTTTGAGGATTGAACATGTGAGTGGCCATTTGTCTTTTTATATCATTGTTTTTATTTAAATAAAACGATTTTACGCTATGTATCTCTCTTCTGCCTCTATTTCTGCATAACGCTGCGGGGATCCTGGAGAATTTCCATCACCAGCACACAGAACCCATACTCTGAGAGGAGAAGGCAAGATACAGACGGCCTGGCATCTATCCACACCACTGAATTCCGGAAGTTTCTCACTTACAAGAGGCGGCAACTTACCTCATATAATTGAGGTTTGTTCTAGTAAGTGCAATACCTACTGGATAGAGTGTGATAAGCATATTCTCACTTGCAATATTTTCTTATCCACATCTAATTTGTGGTTGGACTATTTCTATTATTGTTTTCCAATTTATTTATAGTGATTCATGTATGGAACAGATGTAATCACATACAATTGAGTGTACTTACTGTAATTTTCAACTAGCATAATATTTTTCCAATTATTAGTTGAAATTATACACATCCTTTGTTTTACTTTTGATGATCTTCAACAAAAGATACACCTGTTTGTACACTAACCTATACAGGGAATGTGGGAATAGATCTCTATAGAGGCGCTTTTCTCTAAATCCATTTCACACATTATATATATATATATATATATATATATATATATATATATATATATATATATATACACACACACACACATTTATACACACACATATATATTAATGCTATTTGTTTGCAGAATGTCATAATTAATATGTTTGTAGTTCTTATGTTGCCCTCCACATATGCCGCATTGATTATTGTTGCATTGTTTATTTTGGTTGCCATGGTAACCGTTTGAGACATATGAGGTACGGCACTAGGAACGATATAACATTTGCTTATGCCATTATCTTTTGCTTTCCTATACTATAACAGGATATGTATTGCTTTTGTTATTCTTCTTTTGTATTTGTCTAATTTGTTTGTTCCATTGTAGTCCCTTACACGTTGCCACGGATGATGACGTCACTCGCTGGTGAGGCGCATCTACCGTGGAGAGCGTGGTTTCATTTGTTTGGTGGTGGATATAAGCACAGCGTGGTGGTAAGTTTGTATAACCTTGTAAGTCTGAGGACGGGCTGTTTTTGAGCCCGAAAACATTCACTTAATAAAGTTGATATATGGATGAAGGACCTTTGGAGTGCTGCTTGTTTTGATGGTATTACTATTGTTGCTTTAAGCACCCAAGGCGGATATACCTGGGATCTGGAGTGCACTTTGCTGGATATTTCTATTTGAACTTTTTTGCTTGCACCCGATTACAAGAATTGAAGTATTATCCTTGCTGTTTTCATTCTTACATTTTTCTTGAGACACTATAATTTGGATACATTATGACAACGGATTTAACACCTGGTAATACAGAAGATATCAGGGATATTGATACAATCCCTGGAGCCAGCACCTTCCATTTTACGGAAGCAGATGCAGAAGGGATTTTATTTGATAAATTAGCTCTACGCCCTGTTTTGGATAAACCAGCGTACATTTATACACACTTATTAAAGCTTAAACAAAAAGAAAAAGATTTAACCCTACATGGGGCATATCTCTCAGAGTATTACCGCAGAGGTTTCATTCCTAGGGGATTCAGGATCAGGAATGTACCCACTTTGGGCAGAAACAACCCCTCATTTTGTGACAGATGGTGCAGCATTGAAAACAAATGCTCTCTAGATCTTGTACTATTAGTCATACAAGAAGTGGGAAGGTTATTACAACTGATTAAGGCAGAGATTGCAGCCTATGAATTACCAAATTTGCCTAGATTAGAGGCTGATAACACAGAGGATTGGCTAAACAAACTCCAGAGCAAGATTGAGAAATATGAAACTGATTTGATTCAGTTTAAAAATAAGAAATTGGAGGCTGTAATAAGCGACTATAGGGACAAAAGGGTCTATTTATGGCAATTGACTGCCAGTGAGAGACAGAGACAACATATTTCTAGGAGGAGACGTGCACGATACTATAAACCTCAGGATTTGACTACTGTAGAAAGCTCAGGGTCTGGTTCAGGCTCTGATACAGACCAAACACAGAATCCTACTCAAGAAATCCAACACCCTCAAGGAGTTATAACACGCTCAAAAAACTACAGAGGAAGAGGGGGCGGACAAGGAGAGGGGGGTATAAGGGGAAAACCACCCTTACATCCTCAGAAATGACGAACAACATAGTAGTCAACCTGAGTGATTACCCTTTGAGTGACTCTGAAATTAAAATCTTAAATAAAAGGACTCACTTTTGTTCCCACCAGTAGAACTGACCCGTTTGAGTTCTATATTGACACATAAAAATTTCAAAGGCTACTCTCTTTAAAAGAGAAATTTGGTGAATCTGAGATGGAACATGACCAACTAAAGAAAAAGTCAACATATACTCCTCCCTTTGGCAATGCCAGTATTAATACCTTTACGAGATTGTTACAGGATGATATGAATCATTCCAT
>NC_069500.1:860680231-860821631 GCF_027579735.1 Bombina bombina
TGGTGTGTCCGGTCCACGGCGTCATCCTTACTTGTGGGAACCAATACCAAAGCTTTAGGACACGGATGAAGGGAGGGAGCAAATCAGGTTACCTAAACAGAAGGCACCACGGCTTGCAAAACCTTTCTCCCAAAAATAGCCTCCGAAGAAGCAAAAGTATCAAATTTGTAAAATTTGGTAAAAGTGTGCAGTGAAGACCAAGTCGCTGCCTTACATATCTGATCAACAGAAGCCTCGTTCTTGAAGGCCCATGTGGAAGCCACAGCCCTAGTAGAGTGAGCTGTGATGCGTTCAGGAGGCTGCCGTCCGGCAGTCTCGTAAGCTAACCGGATGATGCTTTACAGCCAAAAGGAAAGAGGTAGCAGTAGCTTTTTGACCTCTCCTCTTGCCAGAATAAACGACAAACAGAGAAGACGTTTGTCTGAAATCCTTTGTTGCTTCTAAATAGAACTTTAAAGCACGAACTACATCTAAATTGTGTAACAAACGTTCCTTCTTTGAAACTGGATTCGGACACAAAGAAGGCACAACTATTTCCTGGTTAATATTCTTGTTGGAAACAACCTTTGGAAGGAAACCAGGCTTAGTACGCAAAACAACCTTATCTGAATGGAACACCAGATAGGGCGGATTACACTGCAAAGCAGATAACTCAGAAACTCTTCTAGCAGAAGAAATAGCAACCAAAAACAGAACTTTCCAAGATAACATCTTGATATCTATGGAATGTAGAGGTTCAAACGGAACCCCTTGAAGAACTGCAAGAACTAAATTCAGACTCCAAGGAGGAGTCAAAGGCCTGTAAACAGGCTTGATCCTGACCAAAGCCTGAACAAAGGCTTGAACATCAGGCACAGCTGCCAATCGTTTGTGTAATAAGACAGATAAAGCAGAAATCTGTCCCTTTAGAGAACTCGCTGATAATCCTTTATCCAAACCTTCTTGTAGAAAGGAAAGGATCTTAGGAATTTTGATCTTATTCCATAAGAATCCCTTGGATTCACACCAGCAGATATATCTTTTCCATATTTTATGGTAAATTTTTCTAGTTACCGGTTTTCTGGCTTGAACTAAAGTATCTATCACAGAATCTGAAAACCCACGCTTTGATAGAATCAAGCGTTCAATTTCCAAGCCGTCAGCTGGAGGGAGACCAGATTTGGATGTTCGAATGGACCCTGTACAAGAAGATCCTGTCTCAAAGGTAGCTTCCATGGTGGAACCGATGACATATTCACCAGGTCTGCATACCAAGTCCTGCGTGGCCACGCAGGAGCTATCAAGATCACCGAGGCCCTCTCCTGCTTGATCCTGTGTACCAGCCTGGGAATGAGAGGAAACGGTGGAAATACATAGGCTAGGTTGAAGGTCCAAGGCGCTACTAGTGCATCCACTATAGTCGCCTTGGGATCCCTGGATCTGGACCCGTAGCAGGGAACCTTGAAGTTCTGACGAGACGCCATCAGATCCATGTCTGGAATGCCCCATAATTGAGTCAACTGGGCAAAGATCTCCGGGTGGAGTTCCCACTCCCCCGGATGGAAAGTCTGACGACTCAGATAATCCGCCTCCCAGTTTTCCACACCTGGGATGTGGATCGCAGATAGGTGGCAGGAGTGATCCTCCGCCCAATTTATTATTTTGGTCACTTCTTTCATCGCCAGGGAACTCCTTGTTCCCCCCTGATGATTGATATAAGCAACAGTCGTCATGTTGTCTGATTGGAATCTTATGAATCTGGCCTTTGCTAGTTGAGGCCAAGCCCTGAGAGCATTGAATATCGCTCTCAGTTCCAGAATGTTTATCGGGAGAAGCGACTTTTCCCGAGACCATAGTCCCTGAGCTTTCAGGGATTCCCAGACCGCGCCCCAGCCCACTAGACTGGCGTCGGTCGTTACGATGACCCACTCTGGTCTGCGGAAGCTCATTCCCTGGGACAGGTGGTCCAGGGTTAGCCACCAACAGAGTGAGTCTCTGGTCTTCTGATCTACTTGGATATTAAGCAATTTTGTCTTGGAAGATACATCCGCTGACCAAGACTTTAGCCAAAGCGCTCTGCGCGCCACAATTGCAAACCCTGAATTTTTCGCTGCTAATCTAGCTAATTGCAAAGCGGCATCTAAAATAAAAGAATTAGCCAACTTGAGTGCGTGAACTCTGTCCATAACCTCCTCATACGGAGTCTCTCTACTGAGCGACTTTTCTAGTTCCTCGAACCAGAACCACACTGCTGTAGTGACAGGAACAATGCACGAAATGGGTTGCAGGAGGTAACCTTGCTGTACAAAAATCTTTTTAAGCAAACCCTCCAATTTTTTATCCATAGGATCTTTGAAAGCACAATTATCTTCGATAGGGATAGTAGTGCGCTTGTTTAGAGTAGAAACTGCCCCCTCGACCTTAGGGACTGTCTGCCATAAGTCCTTTCTGGGGTCGACCATAGGAAATAATTTCTTAAATATAGGAGGGGGGACAAAAGGTATGCCGGGCTTCTCCCACTCCTTATTCACAATGTCTGCCACCCGCTTGGGTATAGGGAAAGCGTCGGGGTGCACCGGAACCTCTAGGAACTTGTCCATCTTGCATAATTTTTCTGGAATGACCAGGTTGTCACAATCATCCAGAGTAGATAACACCTCCTTAAGCAGTGCGCGGAGATGCTCTAATTTAAATTTAAATGTCACAACATCAGGTTCTGCCTGTTGAGAAATTCTATGCAACGGCAAAGAGAATGACTGGGGTGGGCGGAGCCTAGGAGGGACTATATGGACAGCTTTGCTGGGACTCTTTGCCATTTCCTGTTGGGGAAGAGATATTCCCACAAGTAAGGATGACGCCGTGGACCGGACACACCAATGTTGGAGAAAACAGGATTGAAAAATGTCTAAAACCGGTTAAACACCCCTATAAGCACCTTGCCACAGCTCTGCTGTGGCCCTACCTGCCCTTAGGAAGCGATAACAGAATTTATGCTTACCTGATAAATTACTTTCTCTTACGGTGTATTCAGTCCACGGATTCATCCTTACTTGTGGGATATTCTCAATCCCTACAGGAAGTGGCAGAGAGAGCACACAGCAAAGCTGTCCATATAGCTCCCCTCAGGCTCCGCCCCCCCAGTCATTCGACCGACGGTTAGGAGAAAAAGGAGAACCATAGGGTGCAGTGGTGACTGTAGTTATTATAAATTCAATTTGAACCTGACTTAAATGTCAGGGCGGGCCGTGGACTGAATACACCGTAAGAGAAAGTAATTTATCAGGTAAGCATAAATTCTGTTTTCTCTTACTTGGTGTATTCAGTCCACGGATTCATCCTTACTTGTGGGATACCAATACCAAAGCAATAGGACACGGATGAAGGGAGGGAACAAGTCAGGTAACCTAAACGGAAGGCACCACTGCTTGCAAAACCTGTCTCCCAAAAATAGCCTCCGAAGAAGCAAAAGTATTGAATTTGTAAAATTTAACAAATGTATGCAGTGAGACCAAGTCGCTGCCTTACAAATCTGTTCAACAGAAGCCTCAATCTTGAAAGCCCACGTGGAAGCCACAGCTCTAGTGGAATGAGCTGTAATTCGTTCAAGAGGCTGCTGTCCCGCAGTCTCAAAAGTCAAACGGATGATGCTTTTCAGCCAAAAGGAAAAAGAGGTAGCAGTCGCTTTCTGACCTCTCCTCTTGCCAGAATAGACAATAAACAAGGATGATGTTTGTCTGAAATCTTTAGTTGCTTTTAAATAGAATTTTAAAGCACGAACCACGTCAAGATTGTGTAAAAGTCGTTCCTTCTTCGAAACTGGTTTATTACTTATTAGAAACCACTTTTCGAGCAGAAGAAATGGCTACTAAAAACAAAACTTTCCAAGATAAAAACTTAATATCTATGGAATGCAAAGGTTCAAACGGAACCCCTTAAAGAACTGAAAGAACTAAATTTAGACTCCATGGAGGAGCCACAGGCTTGATTCTGACTAGGGCCTGTGCAAAACACCTGAACGTCTGGTACAGCAGCCAGACGCTTATGTAACAGAATAGACAGAGCAGATATCTGTCCCTTTAAGGAACTAGCTGACAGACCCTTCTCCAATCCTTCTTGGAGAAAAGACAATATCCTTGGAATCCTAATCTTACTCCACGAGTAACCCTTGGATTCACACCAACAAAGATATTTCCGCCATATCTTATGGTAAATTTTCCTGGTGACAGGCTTTCTGGCCTGTATCAGAGTGTCTATAACTGATTCAGAGAAACCACGCTTAGCTAGAATTAAGCGTTCAATCTCCAAGCAGTCAGTTGCAGAGAAACTAGATTTGGATGCTTGAAAGGACCTTGAATTAGAAGATCCTGCCTCGATGGCAGCTTCCATGGTGGGACAGATGACATGTCCACTAGGTCTGCATACCAAGTCCTGCGTGGCCACGCAGGCGCTATCAGAATTACCGAAGCCTTCTCCTGTTTGATTCTGGCTACTAGCCGAGGAAGAAGAGGAAACGGTGGAAAGACATAAGCTAGACTGAACGACCAAGGCGCTATTAATGCATCCATCAATGCCGCCTTGGGATCCCTGGATCTGGATCTGTAAAGGGGAAGTTTGGTGTTCTGACGGGATGCCATCAGATCCAATTCTGGAATGCCCCATAGCTGAGTCAGCTGAGCAAAAACCTCCGGGTGGAGTTCCCACTCCCCCGGATGGAAAGTCTGACGACTTAGAAAATCTGCCTCCCAGTTGTCTACCCCTGGGATGTAAATTGCAGATAGATGGCAGGAGTGATCCTCCGCCCATTTGATGATCTTGTATACTTCCTTCATCGCTAGGGAACTTTTTGTTCCTCCCTGATGATTGATGTACACTACAGTCGTGATGTTGTCCGACTGAAATCTGATAAATTTGGCCTCCGCTAGTTGAGGCCACACCTGGAGCGTATTGAATATCGCTCTCAACTCCAAAATGTTTATCGGAAGAAGAGATTCTTCCCGAGACCGTAGTCCCTGAGCCTTCAGGGAGTTCCAGACCGCACCCCAGCCTAACAGACTGGCATCGGTCGTGACAATGATCCACTCCGGTCTGCGGAAACTAATTCCCTGAGACAGGTGATCTTGATTCAACCACCAGAGAAGAGAGTCTCTGGTTTTCTGGTCCATTTGTACTTGAGACAAATCTGCGTAATCTCCATTCCACTGTTTGAGCATGTCACAGCTGCAGTGGTCTGAGATGAATTCGGGCAAAAGGGACTACGTCCGTTGCCGCAACCATTAAACCAATTACTTCCATGCACTGAGCCACGGAAGGCCGAGGAATGGAATGAAGAACTCAGCAAGTATTCAGCAGTTTTGACTTCCTGACCTCTGTCAGAAAGATTTTCATTTCTGCCGAGTCTATTAGTGTTCCCAGGAAAGGAATCCTTGTGAGCGGGGACAGAGAACTCTTTTCTACGTTCACCTTCCACCCGTGAGACCTTAGAAAGGCCAGAACTATGTCCGTATGAGCCTTGGCTCATACGCATGTATTAATATGTCGTCTAGGTAAGGTGCTACTACAATGCCCCGCGGTCTTAGAACCGCTAGAAGGGACCCTAACACCTTTGTGAAAATTCTGGGAGTGTTGGCCAACCCGAAAGGAAGGGCCACGAACTGGAATGTTTGTCCAGAAAGGCGAACCTTAGGAACTGATGGTGATCTTTGTGGATAGGAATATGTAGGTACGCATCCTTTAGATCCACGGTAGTCATATATTGACCTTCCTGGATCATCGGCAAGATTGTCCGAATGGTTTCCATCTTGAAGACGGAACTCTGAGGAATTTGTTTAGAATTTTTAGATCCAGGATTGGCCTGAAAGTTCCCTCCTTTTTGGGAACTACGAACAGGTTTGAGTAAAAGCCCAGTTCTTGTTCTGCAATTGGAACTGGGTGTATCACTCCCATTTTTATTAGATCTTCTACACAGCGTAAGAACGCCTGTTTCTTTGTTTGTTCTGAAGACAAACAAGAAATGTGGAACCTTCCCCTTGGGGGAGAATCCTTGAATTCTAGAAGGTACCCCTGAGCAACTATTTCTAATGCCCAGGGATCTGGAACATCTCTTGCCCAAGCCTGAGCGAAGAGAGAAAGTCTGCCCCCTACTCGATCCGATCCCGGATCAGGGCCTACCCCTTCATGCTATCGTGGTAGCAGGAGCAGGCTTCTTGGACTGTTTACCCTTATTCCAGCCCTGCAGGGGTTTCCAAGTTGCTTTGGGCTGGGAATCGTTATCTTGCTTCGCGGCAGCAGAGGTTGTGGCAGGTCCTCTCCTGAAGTTGCGAAAGGAGCAAAAATTAGCCTTGTTTTTGGCCTTAAACGGCCTATCTTGTGACAGGGCATGGCCCTTGCCCCCAGTGATATCTGAAATAATTTCTTTCAGCTCTGGGCCAAATAGGGTTTTCCCCTTGAAGGGAATATTTAACAGTTTCGTTTTGGACGACACATCAGCCGACCACGATTTGAGCCAAAGCGCTCTTCGCGCCATGGTGGCAAAACCTGAGTTTTTCGCCGCTAGCTTAGCTAATTGGAGAGCGGCATCAGTGATAAAAGAATTAGTCAGCTTTAGAGCATGAATTCTATCCATGACCTCATCATATGAAGTCTCCCTCTGGAGCGACTCCTCCAGGGCCTCGAACCAAAAAGCCGCTGCAGTAGTTATCGGAATAATGCAGGCAATTGCTGAACAAAAATTTTCTTCAGCAAACCTTCCAATTTTTTATCCATAGGATCTTTGAAAGCACAACTGTCCTCTATTGGTATAGTTGTACGCTTAGCAAGTGTTAAAACAGCCCCTCTACCTTGGGGACCGTCTGCCACGCGTCCCGCCTGGGGTCATTTATGGGGAACATTTTCTTAAAGATAGGTGGGGGAACAAAGGGTACACCTGGTCTCTCCCACTCCTTAGTCACAATATCCGCCATCGGAAATGCCTCAGTGTATACAGGGACCTCTAAAAAACCTGTCCATTTTACACATTTTTCAGGGACCGCCATGGGGTCACAATCATCCAGTATAGCTAAAACCTCCTTGAGCAGGACGCGGAGGTGTTCCAGCTTAAATTTAAACGCTAAGGAATCTGACTCTGCCTGCTGAGAAACTTTTCCTGTGTCAGAAATTTCTCCCTCAGACAGACCTTCCCTCACTGCTACTTCTGAGTTTTGTGAGGGTACTACAGATAAATTATCCAAAGCTTCAGATTGCTCATCCTCTGTATTTAAAACTGATCTATCGTGCTTTATTGGAAAAACAGGCAGTTTGGATAAAAATGCTGCAAGGGAATTATCCATTACTGCTGCTAATTGTTGTAAAGTAATAGGGGCCAATGCGCTAGAGGTACTAGGCAACGCTTGCGCGGGCGTAACTGGTGTCGACACATGGGGCGAGGACGGAGGACTATCCTCATTACCTTCCGTCAAAGAATCATCTTGGGCTACATTTTTAAGTGTCATGCATGGTCATTAAAATGTTTAGATACCTTAGCACACTTTAAACACAAATGCAATGGGGGTACCGCCATGGCTTTTAAACACATAGAAGGTCTATCAGTAGGCTCAGACATGTTAGACAGACTTAGATAGCACTTAAATACAGAAAAATAAATTTTTTGAAAAAACGTTACTGTGCCTTTAAATAATAAAAGCACACACTTTTTTTTACCAAATCTCAAAAAAACATCCGATCTTTATGAAATTTACACCATATGATCCTAATGCTTTGAAAAGATTGCACACCAAGTTTCAAGCCAATTAACCCCTTATTGCCCAAACCGGAGCAAATTGAAAAATGGGGCATTCCAGAATTGGCCACCAGTTTAACGCACTACCTTCCTTGGGGATTAGTTGTGGAACAAAAATAAGCCTCCCTGTAGTCCTCCTGCAATCTCTGGACTCTACATGTGAAGCTGCATGAAGCTATCTTGTAAAAGAACTGCGCAACTGAGGCTCGAAAATTAGGCCCTCTCCCTCTTCACTCCGGAGTTATGAGGCCTTCCTAAGCCCAATTAGGTGTCTAAAATTATGCCAGGCGTATAAAACCCCTAAAAAGTGTTCCAAACATGATAAACACTTGTGCAAACATCAGATTATATTAAAAAATAATCGATTTTACCCATAACAGTGTCCACCAGTGATTCAAGCCCTTTTAACTAAGCCATCCTTCTATACTGAGTCTCAGAAAATGGCTTACCTTCCCTTCCCACATGGGGATTTCTATCAGTCTTCTAGCATTACCAAGTCTTGTTAGAAAAAAAATGACTGAGCATACCTTAAGCAGTTAAGCCTGCAAACTGTTCCCCCCAACTGAAGTTCTCCGGTACTCAACAGTCCTGTGTGGGAACAGCAATGGATTTTAGTTACTGGTGCTAAAATCTTTTTCCTCTCAACAGAAATCTTCATCACTTTCTGCCTTAGAGTAAATAGTACAAACCGGCACTATTTTAAAATAAACTCTTGATTGAAGAAATAAAACTACAAATCTAACACCACATACTCTTTACCACCCCCGTGGAGATGCTACTTGTTAGAGCGGCAAAGAGAATGACTGGGGGGGCGGAGCCTGAGGGGAGCTATATGGACAGCTTTGCTGTGTGCTCTCTTTGCCACTTCCTGTAGGGATTGAGAATATCCCACAAGTAAGGATGAATCCGTGGACTGAATACACCAAGTAAGAGAAATGGGGTTTAAAGCTTCAATTAGTCCCTCAGAAGACTATCAGGACCTCAGGAGAAGTTGCTTGCTGCTTGTAAATGCAGGCCCCGCCCACCTCATTCGAGGTTGCTGGGGCCTACACAAAACTAACAAACCCTGCCTGAAAGCCATGTGGGTTATAAACAACCCCAAAGAACCCTCAAGCAAATGTCCCATAAAACAGAAAAACGTTTGTCCCAAATTCACATAACAAACAGAGTGCCACGCAGGCGCTATCAAAATCACTGATGCTCTCTCCTGTTTGATTCTGGAAATCAGATGTGGAAGGAGAGGGAAAGGTGGAAACACATAAGCCAGGTTGAACGACCAGGGTACTGCTAGAGCATCTATCAGTAAAGCCTGAGGATCCCTTGACCTGGAGCCGTAACAAGGAAGTTTGGCGTTCTGACGAGACGCCATCAGATCCAACTTTGGTGTGCCCCATAGCCACACCAGCTGAGCAAACACCTCCGGATGGAGTTCCCATTCCCCCGGATGAAAAGCCTGATGACTTAGAAAATCTGCCTCCCAGTTCTCTACACCTGGGATATAGATCGCTGACAGATGGCAAGAGTGAGCCTCTGCACATTGGATTATCCTTGAGACCTCTATCATCGCTAAGGAACTCCTTGTTCCGCCCTAATGATTGATATAAGCCACAGTCGTGATGTTGTCCGACTGAAACCTGAGGAATCTGGCTGAGGCCATGCCTGGAGAGCATTGAATATCGCTCTTAATTCCAGAATATTTATCGGTAGGAGAGCCTCCTCCCGAGTCCACAAACCCTGAGCTTTCAGGGAATTCCAGACTGCACCCCAGCCCAGAAGACTGTCTGTCGTCACTATAACCCATTCTGGCCTGCGGAAACACATTCCCTGGGACAGATGATCCTGTGACAACCACCAAAGAAGAGAGTCTCTGGTCTCTTCTTTGGTGGAGACCTTTAAGTCCACGGTGGTCATATATTGACCCTCCTGGATCAATGGTAAGATAGTCCGAATGGTCTCCATCTTGAACGATGGAACTCTTAGGAATTGGTTTAGGATCTTGAGATCCAGAATTGGTCTGAAGGTTCCCTCCTTTTTGGGAACTATAAACAGATTGGAGTAGAAACCCTGTCCCTGTTCTGCTTTTGGAACTGGGCAGATCACTCCCATGGTAAAAAGATCTTCTACACAGCGTAAGAACGCCTCTCTTTTTGTCGGGTTTACAGACAATTGAGACAGATGGAACCTCCCCCTTGGAGGGGAATCCTTGAAATCTAGAAGGTATCCCTGGGTTACAATTTCTACTGCCCAGGAATCCTGAACGTCTCTTGCCCAGGCCTGAGCAAAGAGAGAGAGTCTGCCCCCTACTAGATCCGGTCCCGGATCGGGGGCTACAACTTCATGCTGACTTAGTGGCAGCAGCAGGCTTTTTGGCCTGCTTACCCTTGTTCCAAACCTGATTAGGTCTCCAATTTTAAATAAACAAACTGAGTGCCCACATTTTTTTTTAGCCCTTTATGCAAGCTAGTAAAACCTCTATCATGCTAGGATTACTGCTTACCCTTCCCCTAATGGGGATACTGTCAGCCTTTCTGAGTTAACACAGTCTCTGCAGAAAAAATGACTGAACATACCTCATTGCTAAACAGCAAGAACCGTTCCTCACACTGAAGATTTCCTGTACTCCTCAGCTCATGTGGTAACAGCAGTGGACCTTAGTTACAAATGCTAAGATCATCATCCTCCAGGCAGAAATCTTCATCTATGTCCTGCCTGAGAGTAAATAGTACAACACTGGTACCATTTAAAAATAACAAACTCGTGATTGAAGATGAAATAAGAAACAGAATTTATGCTTACCTGATAAATTGCTTTCTCTTGCGGTGTATCCAGTCCACGGATTCATCCTTTACTTGTGGGATATTCTCCTTCCCTACAGGAAGTGGCAAAGAGAGCACACAGCAGAGCTGTCCATATAGCTCCCCCCTCTAGCTCCACCCCCCAGTCATTCGATCAAAGGTTAGGAAGAAAAAGGAGAAACCATAGGGTGCATTTGTGACTGTAGTTAACACAATTTTTTTTTTTACCTGACTTGAAATGCCAGGGCGGGCCGTGGACTGGATACACCCCAACAGAAAACAAATTATCAGGTAAGCAAAAATTCTGTTTTCTCTTGCAAGGTGTATCCAGTCCACGGATTCATCCTTTAATTGTGGGATACCAATACCATAGCTTTAGGACACGGATGAAAGGAGGGAACAAGACAGGTACCTTAAACGGAAGGCACCACTGCTTGCAAAACCTTTCTCCCAAAAATAGCCTCCGAAGAAGCAAAAGTATCGAATTTGTGAAATTTGGAAAAAGTATGCAGTGAAGACCAAGTCGCTGCCTTACAAATCTGTTCAACAGAAGCCTCATTTTTGAAAGCCCATGTGGAAGCCACTGCTCTTGTAGAATGAGCAGTAATTGTTTCAGGAGGCTGCTGGCCAGCAGTCTCATAGGCCAACGGATGATGCTTTTCAGCCAAAAGGAAAGAGAGGTAGCAGTCGTTTTCTGACCTTTCCTCTTACCAGAATAGATAACAAACAAGGAGGATGTGCGTCTGAAATCCTTAGTTGCTTGTAAATAGAACTTTAAAGCACAAACTACATCAAGATTGTGTAACAAACGTTCCTTCTTCGAAGAAGGATTAGGACACAGAGAAGGAACAACTATTTCCTGGTTAATATTCTTGTTAGAAACAACTTTAGGAAGAAAACCAGGCTTGGTACGCAAAACTACCTTATCTGCGTGGAACACCAGGTAAGGTGAATCACACTGTAAGGCAGATAATTCTGAAAACTCTTCGAGCAGAAGAGATAGCTACCAAAAACAAAACTTTCCAAGATAACAACTTAATGTCTATGGAATGTAAAGGTTCAAACGGAACCTATTGAAGAACTGAAAGAACTAGATTTATACAGGTTTATAGAAAGGCTTGATTCTGACTAAAGCCTGAGCAAACGCTTGAACGTCTGGTACCTCTGCCAGACGCTTGTGTAAAAGAATAGACCGAGCAGATATCTGTCCCTTTAAGGAACTAGCTGACAATCCTTTCTCCAATCCTTCTTGGAGGAAAGACAATATCCTGGGAATCCTAATCTTACTCCATGAGTAACCCTTGGATTCACACCAACCCAGATATTTCCGCCATATCTTATGGTAGATTTTCCTGGTGACAGGCTTTCTAGCCTGAATCAGAGTATCTATAACTGACTCAGAGAAACCACGCTTTGACAGAATTAAGCGTTCAATCTCCAAGTAGTCAGACGTAGAGAAACTAGATTTGGATGCTTGAACGGACCCTGTATTAGAAGATCCTGCCTCATTGGCAGTGTCCATGGTGGGACAGATGACATGTCCACTAGGTCTGCATACCAAGTCCTGCGTGGCCACGCAGGCGCTATCAGAATCACCGAAGCCTTCTCCTGCTTGATTCTGGCGACCAGACGAGAGAGAAGGGGAAACGGTGGAAAAACATAAGCCAGATTGAAGGACCAAGGCGCTGCTAGAGCATCTATCAATATCGCCTTGGGGTCCCGGGACCTGGACCCGTAGAGAGGAAGTTTGGTGTTCTGACGGGACGCCATCAGATCCAACTCTGGAGTGCCCCATAACTGAGTCAGCTGGGCAAACACCTCCGGGTGGAGTTCCCACTCCCCCGGGTGAAAAGTCTGACGACTTATGAAATCCGCCTCCCAGTTGTCTACTCCTGGGATGTGAATTGCTGAGAGCTGGCAGGAGTGATCCTCCGACCACATTATAATTTTGGTTACTTCCGTCATCGCTAGGGAACTCTTTGTTCCCCCCTGATGATTGACGTAAGCTACAGTCGTGATGTTGTCCGACTGAAATCTGATGAATTTGGCCGCAGCTAGTTGAGGCCATGCCTGAAGAGCGTTGAATATCGCACTCAGTTCCAGAATGTTTATCGGGAGAAGCTTTTCTTCCAGAGACCATAAGCCCTGAGCTTTCAGGGAGTCCCAGACCGCACCCCAGCCCAACAGACTGGCAAATGATCCACTCTGGTCTGCGGAAACATATTCCCTGAGACAGGTGATCCTGAGACAACCACCAGAGAAGAGAATCTCTGGTCTCCTGGTCCAACTGAATTTGAGGAGACAAATCTGCATAATCCCCATTCCACTGTTTGAGCATGCATAATTGCAGTGGTCTGAGGTGTTTCCGAGCAAAAGGGACTATGTCCATTGCCGCTACCATTAATCCGATTGTCTCCACGCACTGAGCCACCGATGGCCGGGGAATGGAATGAAGAACTCGGCAAGTAGTTAAGAGTTTTAATTTTCTGACCTCCGTCAGAAATATTTTCATTTCTACTGAGTCTATTAGAGTCCCTAGGAAGGGAACCCTTGTGAGAGGGGAAAGGGAACTCTTTTTGATGTTCACCTTCCACCCGTGAGACCTCAGAAATGCCAATACAATCTCCGTGTGAGACTTGGCTCTTTGGAAAGTCGGCGCCTGAATTAAGATGTCGTCTAGATAAGGCGCCACTGCTATGCCCCGCGGTCTTAGAACTGCCAGGAGGGACCCTAGCACCTTTGTGAAAATTCTGGGAGCGGTGGCCAACCCGAAAGGAATAGCCACAAACTGATAATGCTTTTCCAGAAAGGCGAACCTGAGAAACTGGTGATGATCTTTGTGGATAGGAATATGTAGGTACGCATCCTTTAGATCCACGGTAGTCATATATTGACCCTCCTGGATCATAGGTAAGATTGTCCGAATGGTCTCCATCTTGAATGATGGGACTCTGAGGAACTTGTTTAGAATTTTGAGATCCAGGATTGGTCTGAAAGTTCCTTATTTTTTGGGAACCACAAACAGTTTGAGTAAAACCCCAGCCCTTGGTCCGCAATTGGAACTGGGTAGATCACTCCCATTGTATGTAGGTCTTCTACACAGCGTAAGAACGCCTCTTTCTTTGTCATGTCTGAAGACAGACGAGAAATATGGAACCTTCCCCTTGGAGGGGAATCTTTGAATTCTAGAAGATATCCCTGGGATACAATCTCTAAGGCCCAGGGATCGTGTACGTCTCTTGCCCAGGCCTGAGCGAAGAGAGAGAGTCTGCCCCCTACTAGATCCGGTCCCGGATCGGGGGCTACCCATTCATGCTGTCTTGTTGGCAGCTGCAGGCTTTTTGGCCTGTTTAGCCTTATTCCAGCCCTGGTAAGGTTTCCATGTTGCCTTGGGCTGTGAAGCGTTACCCTCTTGCTTTGAAGCCGGAGAGGATGAAGCGGGACCGTTCCTGAAATTACGAAAGGAACGAAAATTAGCTTTGTTCTTTGTCTTAAAGGACTTGTCCTGAGGGAGAGCATGGACTTTTCCCCCGGTGATTTCTGAAATAATCTCTTTCAATTCAGGCCCGAAGAGGGTCTTTCCTTTGAAAGGGATGTTCAAAAGCTTGGATTTAGACGACACATCGGCCGACCAGGACTTTAGCCATAGCGCCTGCGCGCCAAAATGGCGAAACCTGAATTTTTTGCCGCTAACTTAGATATTTGGAAAGCGGCGTCAGTGATAAAAGAATTAGCTAGCTTTAAAGCCTTAATTCTATCCATAATTTCCTCATATGAGGTCTCCGTCTGGAGCGAGTCTTCCAGCGCCTCAAACCAAAAAGCAGCTGCAGTAGTTACAGGAATAATGCAGGCAATAGGTTGGAGAAGAAAACCTTGTTGAAATTTTTTTTTTAAATATTTATTTATTTCCAGCAATATATGACATTATAAATGGACATGAAAAGTAAAAAGATTCATTATTTTCTACACCACACAGGGTCAGGTATTGTTTTGCCACGCAGGGCCATATCAAGAGAAAATAAAATAAAAGTTTTTCATATTTAAACATCTTGCTGGGTTTTTTTTTTTTTAAATTTTCCTACAAAACCCACATGAGAATGCTTCCCGACCTGTTGAGAAAGGAAAGTGTTTGCAAAAAAGGAGAGAGAAATGAAGGAAAGGAGAGAGCACCAGCTCCTATACAAACCACTCACTTTATAATGTAATGAGCATTAAAGGTAATTCCCTTCATCTTATCTCTAGATCTCTACATCTTGTGCTATGCATTATGATCTACTCTTAGCTAATTCTCGTATTCCCTTGTCATTCATTCTCCACCAACCATCCACAAAAAAAAAACAAAAAAAAAAACAAAACAAAAAAAAACACCAATATATAAGACGGTTAAGTTTTTACATAAATTTTTCTTTCATGCAATTGGCAAGAGTCCATGAGCTAGTGACGTATGGGATAATTAATACCCAAGATGTGGAACTCCACACAAGAGTCACTAGAGAGGGAGGGATAAAAATAAAGACAGCCAATTCCGCTGAAAAAAAGAATCCACAACCCAAATCAAAAGTTTTAATCTTTATAATGAAAAAAACTGAAATTATAAGCAGAAGAATCAAACTGAAACAGCTGCCTGAAGAACTTTTCTACCAAAAACTGCTTCTGAAGAAGAGAAAACATCAAAATGGTAGAATTTAGTAAAAGTATGCAAAGAAGACCAAGTTGCTGCTTTGCAAATCTGATCAACAGAAGCTTCATTCTTAAAAGCCCAGGAAGTAGAAACTGACCTAGTAGAATGAGCCGTAATCCTCTGAGGCGGGGATTTACCCGACTCCAAATAAGCATGACGAATCAAAAGCTTTAACCAAGACGCCAAAGAAATGGCAGAAGCCTTCTGACCTTTCCTAGAACCAGAAAAGATAACAAATAGACTAGAAGTCTTTCTGAAATCTTTAGTAGCTTCAACATAATATTTCAAAGCTCTTACCATGTCCAAAGAATGTAAAGATTTTCCAAAGAATTCTTAGGATTAGGACACAACGAAGGGACAACAATTTCTCTACTAATGTTGTTGGAATTCCCAACTTTAGGTTAAAATTTAAATGAAGTCCGCAAAACCGCCTTATCCTGATGAAAAATCAGAAAAGGAGACTCACAAGAAAGAGCAGATAATTCAGAAACTCTTCTAGCAGAAGAGATGGCCAAAAGAAACAATACTTTCCAAGAAAGTAATTTAATGTCCAGAGAATGCATAGGCTCAAACGGAGGAGCCCTCAAAACCAAATTAAGACTCCAAGGAGGAGAAATTGGGTTAATGACAAGCTTGATACGAACCAAAGCCTGAACAAAACAATGAATGTCAGGAAGACTAGCAATTTTTCTGTGAAACAGAACAGAAAGAGCAGAGATTTGTCCTTTCAAGAAACTTGCAGACAAAGCCTTATCCAAACCATCCTGAAGAAACTGTAAAATTCTAGGAATTCTAAAAGAATGCCAAGAGAATTTATGAAAACACCATGAAATGTAAGTCTTCCAAACTCGGTAATAAATCTTTCTAGACACAGATTTGCGAGCCTACAACATAGTATTAATCACTGAGTCAGATAAACCTCTATGACTAAGCACTAAGCGTTCAATCTCCATACCTTCAAATTTAATGATTTGAGATCCTGATGGAAAAATGGACCTTGAGATAGAAGGTCTGGCCTTAACGGAAGTGGCCAAGGTTGGCAACTGGACATCCGAACAAGATCTGCATACCAAAACCTGTGTGGCCATGCTGGAGCCACCAGCAGTACAGCTCCATTATGATTTTGGAAATCACTCTTGGAAGAACTAGAGGCGGAAAGATATAAGCAGGTTGATAACTCCAAGGAAGTGACAACGCATCCACTGCTTCTGCCTGAGGATCCCTGGACCTGGACAGATACCTGGGAAGTTTCCTGTTTAGATGAGAAGCCATCAGATCTATTTCTGGAAGCCCCCACACCTGAACAATCTGAAGAAACACATCTGGGTGAAGAGACCATTCTCCCGGATGTAAAGTCTGGCGACTGAGATAATCCGCTTCCCAATTGTCTAGACCTGGGATATGGACTGCAGAGATTAGACAGGAGCTGGATTCCGCCCATGCAAGTATCCGAGATACTTCTTTCATAGCTTGAGGACTGTGAGTCACACCTTGATGATTGACATACGCCACGGTTGTGACATTGTCTGTCTGAAAAAAAAACCGATTCTCTCTCCAGAAGAGGCCAAAACTGAAGAGCTCTGAGAATCGCACGGAGTCCCAAAATATTGATTGGTAATCTCGCCTCTTGAGATTTCCAAACCCCCTGCGCAGTCAGAGATCCCCAGACAGCTCCCCAACCTGAAAGACTTGCATCTGCTGAAATCACAGTCCAGGTTGGACGAACAAAAGAAGCCCCCTGAACCAAACGATGGTGATCTAACCACCAAGTCAGAGATAGTCGAATATTGGGATTTAAGGATATTAATTGTGATATATTTGTATAATCCCTGCACCATTGGTTCAGCATACAAAGCTGAAGAGGTCTCATGTGAAAACGAGCAAACGGGATCCCGTCCGATGCTGCAGTCATGAGACCTAAAACTTCCATGCACATAGCTACTGAAGGGAATGACTGAGACTGTAGGTTCCGACAAGCTGAAACCAATTTCAGACGTCTTTTGTCTGTTAGAGACAAAGTCATGGATACTGAATCTATTTGGAATCTTAAAAAGGTTACCCTTGCTGAGGAATCAAGGAGCTTTTTGGTAAATTGATCCTCCAACCATGTCTTTGAAGAAACAACACTAGTTTATTCGTGTGAGATTCTGCAGAATGTAAAGACTGAGCAAGTACCAAGATATCGTCCAAATAAGGAAACACAGCAATACCCCGCTCTCTGATTACAGAGAGTAGGGCACCGAGAACCTTTGAAAAGATCCTTGGAACTGTTGCTAGGCCAAAAGGAAGAGCAACAAATTGGTAATGCTTGTCTAGAAAAGAGAATCTCAGGAACTGATAGTGATCTGGATGAATCGGAATATGAAGATAACATAGTAGATGAGGTTGAATAAAGACCGAAGTCCATCGAGTTCAACCTATACAAAATCTAAAATATATACAAAAAGCTCCAGTTAAGCTTAAATAATCCCACTAAAAGGTGACCCATTTAAAACTAGCAATCATATCCATGAATTTTGTTTATAGACAGAAATGTATCCAAATAATTTTTAAATGTATCTAGGGTATTGGCATTCACTACCTCCTTTAGTAATGAGTTCCACAATTTTATTGCTCTTACAGTGAAAAAACGTTTCCGTTGCAGGAGATTAAATCTCCTTTCCTCCAACCTTAAATTGTGACCTCTGGTCACAAACAATTTTCTTGGAATAAACAGAGCTTCTGCCATCTCTGTATATGGGCCTTGAATATATTTATATAAAGTAATCATGTCACCTCTTAAGCGCCTTTTTTCTAAAGAAAACAGACCCAGTTTGGCTAGCCTCTCCTCATAGGTTAAATTCTCCAATCCCCTTATTAGCTTTGTGGCCCTTCTCTGGACTTTTTCTAGCTCTGCAATATCTTTTTTTGCAATCGGTCCCCAGAACTGCACTCCATACTCAAGGTGAGGTCTTACCAGGGCTTTATATAGTGACAGAATTATGCTTTCCTCCCTTGAGTCAATGCCTCTTTTAATACATGCTAGTATCTTATTAGCCTTTAAAGCTGCTGCCCTGCATTGTGCACCCATCTTTAGCTTGTTATCTATTACTACCCCCAGCATCCTGTAAGTCTATTGTGGACATATAATGCCCTTGCTGAAAAAAGGCAGAATAGTCCTTATAGTCACCATTTTGAATGTTGGTATTCTTACATAACGATTCAAAATTTTTAGATCCAGAACTGGTCTGAAAGAATTCTCTTTCTTTGGAACAATGAACAGATTTGAATAAAACCCCAGACCCCGTTCCAGATATGGAACTGGCACAATTACCCCGGATAACTCCAGGTCTGAAACACACTTCAGGAAAGCCTGAACATTTACTAGGTTTACTGGAATGCGTGAGAGAAAGAAACTTCTCACAGGCGGTCTTACCTTAAAACCTATTCTGTACCCTTGAGAAACAATGTTCTGAATCCAATGATTTTGGATTGAATTGATCTAGACATCTTTGAAAAATCATAGTCTGCCCCCTACAAGCTGCGCTGGAATGAGTGTCGCACCTTCATGCGGACTTGGGGGCCGATTTTGATTTTCTAAAAGGCTTGGATTTATTCCAGACTGGAGAAGGATCCAAATTGGAAACCGTTCCTTTAGGGGAAGGGTTAGGTTTCTGTTCCTTATTCTGACGAAAGGAACGAAAACGGTTAGCAGCCCTAAATTTACCCTTAGATTTTTTATCCTGAGGCAAAAAAGCTCCCTTCCCCCCAGTGACAGTTGAAATTATAGAATCCAACTGAGAACCAAATAATTTATTACCTTGGAAAGAGAGAAATAGCAACATTGACTTAGAAGAGATATCCGCATTCCAAGATTTAAGCCATAAAGCTTTTCTAGCTAAAATAGCTAAAGACATATACCTGACATCAATTCTAATGATATAAAAAATGGCATCACAAATTAAATTATTAGCATGTTGAATTAGCTTAACAATGCTATACACATTAGGATCTGGTACTTGTTGCGCTAAAGTTTCCAACCCAAAAGTTGAAGCCGCAGAAACATCAGCCAAAGAAATAGCAGGCCTAAGAAGATGACCTGAACATAAATAAGCCTTCCTTAGATAAGATTCAAGCTTCCTATCTAAAGGATCTTTAAAAGAAGTACTATCTGCCGTAGGAATAGTAGTACGCTTAGCAAGAGTAGAGATAGCCCCATCAACTTTAGGGATCTTTTCCCAAAACTCCAATCTATCAGTCGGCAAAGTTTCTTAAACCTTGAAGAAGGAGTAAATGAAGTACCCAGATTATTCCATTCCCTAGAAATTACATCTGAAATAGCGTCAGGAACTGGAAAAACCTCTGGAATAACTACATGAGGTTTAAAAACCGAATTTAAACGTTTACTGGTTTTAATATCAAGAGGACTAGTCTCCTCCATATCTAATGCAATCAACACACCTCTTTTAATAAAGAACGAATATACTCCATTTTAAATAAATATGAAGTTTTGTCAGTGTCAATATCTGAGGCAGAATCTTCTGAACCAGATAGATCCTCATCAGAGATAGATAAATCAGAATGCTGTCGGTCATTTAAAAATTTATCGAATTAATGAGAAGTTTTAAAAGACCTTTTACGTTTATTAGTAGGTGGTATAACAGACAGGGCCTTCTGAATAGAATTAAAAACAAATTCTCTCACATTAACAGGAATATCCTGAACATTAGATGTTGAAGGAACAATGGAAATATTGTCTGCTTTTGAAAGTTTATCATGACAACTAACACAAACTACAGTCGGAGGAACAGTTACCACAAGTTTACAACAAATGCACTTAGCTTTGGTAGAACCGCCATCAGGCAGCAGCATTCCAGAAGTAGATTCTGAGACAGGGTCAGATTGAGACATCTTGCAATATGTAATAGAAAAAACAACATATAAAGCAAAATTATCAATTTCCTTATATGACAGATTCAGAAATGGGAAAAAATGCAAACAGAATAAGCCTCTGGAAACCAGAAGCAAAGAGAAATAATGACTTAAATAATGTCAAAAATCTGGCGCCAAGTATGACGCCCACAATTGACAAAATATTTTTTGGCGCTAAAAACGTCTGCAACAAACACGAGCGTCATAGATGACGCAACTACGTGAAAACATATATTTAGAACTTTATATGTAAAGTGCAAAACCATAGCTGAGAGTGTGCTATATTTATAGCCTTTGGCTGGGATGTATTTGCCTCCTCCTGGTGGCTAGGTGTTGATATTCCCACCAGTTATGAATGAAGTTGTGGACTCTCCCCTGCCTTGAAAAGAAAAATGCATTCCAATTTACTTTTATCATATTTTTTTTTTTTCTATTGTTGTACTTTGTTTATGAATAATAATAAATAAAATATAAAGTACTGTGCAAAATCCACCATTAGAGTTGTTGTTTTAGCAATGATATAATGATCATATATAATTATTTCTCAGTCTCTTTATTAGAATACAACCACAAAATACAGGATATTTGTATGCAGAATTAAAAAAAACCCAAAAAACAAAAAAAAACAGAAAAAATGTATATATTACCTGATAAATTAATTTCTTTCATGGTGGCTAGAGTCCACGAGCTGTTACGTATGGGATATACATTCCTACCAGGGGGAGGCAATGTTTCCCAAACCTCAAAAGCCTTTAAACCCCCCACCTCACTCATATCTCAGTTTTATGAATAGCCAAATGGTGAGGTGTTTAAAAGGAGTAAAACCCAAAATGAGGAGCAAACCCCCCCCCCCGTAAAAAAAAACAAAAAAACATTTCTGGGGCATTGTGAACTCTCGCCACCATGAAATAAATTAATTTATCAGGTAAGATATAAATTATGTTTTCTTTCATATAGGTGGTGAGAGTCCACTGTTAAGTATAGGATATAATACCAAAAATGTTCACGAGTAACAAGAAAGAGAGGGATAAAGTAAAAATAGCTTTTTTTGCTGTGAAATTGAATCCATAACCAAAAATAATGTCTTTTATAACAAAAACACAATATATAGGCACAATTATCAAACAGATAACTGCCTGAAGGACCTTTCTACCAAAAGCTGCTTCTGACGAGGAAAAAACATAAAAATGGTAAAATTTAGAAAAAAGGTATGCAGACAAGACCAAGTGGCCGTTTTGCAAATTTGATCAACTGAAGCCTCATACTTAAAAGCCCAAGATGAGGCAACCAATCTAGTAGAAACATAATTTCTTTCATGTAATTAGCAAGAGTCCATGAGCTTGTGACGTATGGGATATACATTCCTACCAGGAGGGGCAAAGTTTCCCAAACCTCAAAATGCCTATAAATACACCCCTCACCACACCCACAATTCAGTTTTACAAACTTTGCCTCCCATGGAGGTGGTGAAGTAAGTTTGTGCTAGATTCTACGTTGATATGCGCTTCGCAGCAGGCTGGAACCCGGTTTTCCTCTGAGTGCAGTGAATGTTAGAGGGATGTGAAGAGAGTATTGCCTATTTGAATTTAATGGTCTCCTTCTACGGGATCTATTTCATAGGTTCTCTGTTATCGGTCGTAGAGATTCATCTCTTACCTCCCTTTTTCAGATCGACGATATACTCATATACCATTACCTCTACTGATTCTCGTTTCAGTACTGGTTTGGCTATCTACTTTATGTAGATGAGTGTCTTGGGGTAAGTAATTCTTATTTCTATTTATGACACTCAAAGCTATGGTTGGGCACTTTATATGTAAAGTTCTAAATATATGTGTTTAAACTTATATTTGCCTTGATTCAGGATAATCAGTATTCCTTATTTCAGACAGTCAGTTTCATTATTTGGGATAATGCATATGAGATATTTTTTCTTACCTTAAGAATTTTTTCAATTGACTTTTTTTCCCTGTGGGCTGTTAGGCTCGCGGGGGCTGAAAATGCTTCAATTTATTGCGTAATTTTTGGCGCGAACTTTTTTGGCGCAAAAATGTTGTCATTTCCGGCGCTTTAATTGACGCCGGAAGTTTGCGTATGGTTGCATCATATTTGACGTTCAGACGTTTATTTGCGACAAAATTGTGGGCGTCGTTTTTTCGGCGTCACAGGATGTGGCGTCATTCTTGGCGCCAAAAAATATGGGCGTTGTACTTGGCGCCAATAATGTGGTCGTCATTTTTGGCGCTAAAAAATGTAGGCGTCATTCTTGTCTCCACCTTTTTTTCACATTATTTCAGTCTCATTTTTCATTGCTTCTGGTTGCTAGAGGCTTGTTCATTTGGCATTTTTTCCCATTCCTGAAACTGTCATTTAAGGAATTTGATAATTTTGCTTTATATGTTGTTTTTTCTATTACATATTGCAAGATGTCTCAACATGACCCTGGATCAGAATCTACTTCTGGAAAGACGCTGCCTGATGCTGGTTCTACCAAAGTTAAGTGCATCTGTTGTAAACTTTTGGTAACTGTTCCTCCAGCTGTTTGTGATAACTGTCATGATAAACTTTCTAATGCAGATTGTATTTCCATTAGTAATAATCCATTACCTGTTGTTGTTCCTTCAACATCTAATGTTCAGGATGTCCCTGTTAATGTAAAAGAATTTGTTTCTAAATCTATTAGGACGGCTCTGTCTGTTATTCCTCCTTCCAGTAAGCGTAAAAGGTCTTTTAAAACTTCTCATATTTCAGATGAATTTTTAAATGACCGTCATCATTCTGACTTATCTATTTCTGATGAGGATCTATCTGGCTCAGAAGATTCTGCCTCAGATATTGACACTGATAAATCTTCATATTTATTTAAGATGGAGTTTATTCGTTCTTTACTTAAAGAGGTGTTAATTGCTTTAGATATAGAGGAGTCTAGTCCTCTTGATACTAAATCTACTAAGCGTTTAAATTCGGTTTTCAAACCTCATGTAGTTATTCCTGAAGTTTTTCCAGTTCCTGATGCTATTTCAGAAGTAATTTCTAGGGAATGGAATAGTCTGGGTACTTCATTTACTCCTTCTCAAAGGTTTAAGAAATTGTACCCTGTGCCATCTGATAGATTAGAATTTTGGGATAAAATCCCTTAAGTTGATGGGGCTATTTCTACTCTTGCTAAACGTACTACTATTCCTATGGCGGATAGTACTTCCTTTAAGGATCCTTTAGACAGGAAGCTTGAATCCTTTCTAAGGAGAGCTTATTTATGTTCAGGTAATCTTCTTAGACCTGCTATCTCTTTGGCTGATGTTGCTGCAGCTTCAGCTTTAGCACAACAAGTATCAGACCATAATGCTTATAGCATTGTTAAACTTCTTCAACATGCTAATAACTTTATTTGTGATGCCATTTTTGATATCATTAGAATTGATGTCAGATATATGTCTTTAGCTATTTTAGCTAGAAGAGCTTTATGGCTTAAATCTTGGAATGCAGATATGACTTCTAAGTCAACTTTGCTTTCTCTTTCTTTCCAAGGTAATAAATTATTTGGTTCACAGTTGGATTCTATTATTTCAACTGTTACTGGGGGGAAGGGAACCTTTTTGCCTCAGGACAAAAAATCTAAGGGTAAATACAGGGCTGCTAATCGTTTTCGTTCCTTTCGTCAGAATAAAGAACAGAAACCTGACCCTTCCCCTAAAGGAACGGTTTCCGTTTGGAAACCTTCTCCAGTCTGGAATAAATCCAAGCCTTTTAGAAAGTCAAAACCAGCTCCTAAATCCGCATGAAGGTGCGGCCCTCATACCAGCGCAGCTGGTAGGGGGCAGGTTACGATTTTTCAAAGATGTTTGGATCAATTCGATTCACAGTCTTTGGATTCAGAACATTGTTTCTCAAGGATACAGAATAGGTTTCAAGATAAGACCTCCTGTGAGAAGATTTTTTCTCTCTCGCATTCCAGTAAACCCAGTGAAGGCTCAGGCATTTCTGAAATGTGTTTCAGATCTAGAGTTGGCTGGGGTAATTGTACCAGTTCCAGTTCTGGAACAGGGTCTGGGGTTTTACTCAAATCTATTCATTGTACCAAAGAAGGAGAATTCCTTCAGACCAGTTCTGGATCTAAAAATATTGAATCGTTATGTAAGAATACAAACATTCAAAATGGTGACTATAAGGACTATTCTGCCTTTTGTTCAGCAAGGGAATTATATGTCCACAATAGATTTACAGGATGCATATCTTCATATTCCAATTCATCCAGATCACTATCAGTTTCTGAGATTCTCTTTTCTAGACAAGCATTACCAGTTTGTTGCCCTTCCGTTTGGTCTAGCAACAGCTCCAAGGATCTTTTCAAAGGTTCTCGGTGCCCTTCTCTCTGTAATCAGAGAACAGGGTATTGCGGTATTTCCTTATTTGGACGATATCTTGGTACTTGCTCAGTCTTTACATTCTGCAGAATCTCATACAAATCAACTTGTGTTGTTTCTTCAAAGACATGGTAGGAGGATCAATTTACCAAAGAGTTCCTTGATTCCTCAGACAAAGGTAACCTTTTTGGGCTTTCAAATAGATTCAGTGTCCATGACTTTGTCTCTAACAGAAAAGAGACGTTTGAAGTTGGATTCAGCTTGTCGAAACCTTCAGTCTCAGTCATTCCCTTCAGTAGCTTTTTGCATGGAAATTCTAGGTCTCATGACTGCTGCATCGGACGCGATCCCCTTTGCTCGTTTTCACATGAGACCTCTTCAGCTTTGTATGCTGAACCAGTGGTGCAGGGATTATACAAGGATTTCACAAATAATATCCTTAAATCCCAATGTTCGGTCTTCTCTGACTTGGTGGTTGGATCACCATCGTTTAATTCAAGGGGCCTCTTTTGTTCACCCAACCTGGACTGTGATCTCAACAGATGTGAGTCTTTCAGGTTGGGGACCTGTATGGGGATCTCTGACAGCGCAGGGGGTTTGGGAATCTCAGGAGGCGAGATTACCAATCAACATTTTGGAACTCCGTGCGATTTTCAGAGCTCTTCAGTTCTGGCCTCTTCTGAAGAGAGAATTGTTTATTTGTTTTCAGACGGACAATGTCACAACCGTGGCGTATGTCAATCATCAAGGTGGGACTCACAGTCCTCAAGCTATGAAAGAAGTATCTCGGATACTTGTATGGGCGGAATCCAGCTCCTGTCTAATTTCTGCGGTTCACATCCCAGGTGTAGACAATTGGGAAGAGGATTATCTCAGTCGCCAGACGTTACATCCGGGCGAATGGTCTCTTCACCCAGAGGTTTTTCTTCAGATTGTTCAAATCTGGGGACTTCCAGAAATAGATCTGATGGCCTCTCATCTAAACAAGAAACTTCCCAGGTATCTGTCCAGATCCAGGGAACCTCAGGCGGAAGCAGTGGACGCGTTGTCGCTTCCTTGGAATTATCATCCTGCCTATGTCTTTCCGCCTCTAGTTCTTCTTCCAAGAGTGATTTCCAAAATCCAGCATGGCCTCACAGGTTTTGGTATACGGATCTCATTCGGATGGCCAGTTGCCAACCTTGGACACTTCCGTTAAGACCAGACCTTCTATCTCAAGGCCCGTTTTTTCATCAGGATCTCAAATCATTAAATTTGAAGGTATGGAAATTGAACGCTTGATTCTTAGTCATAGAGGTTTCTCTGACTCAGTAATTAATACTATGTTACAGGCTCGTAAATCTGTGTCTAGAAAGATTTATTATCGAGTCTGGAAGACTTACATTTCTTGGTGTTCTTCTCATAAGTTCTCCTGGCATTCTTTTAGAATTCCTAGAATTTTACAGTTTCTTCAGGATGGTTTGGATAAAGGTTTATCTGCAAGTTCTTTGAAAGGACAAATTTCTGCTCTTTCTGTTCTTTTTCACAGAAAAATTGCTAATCTTCCTGATATTCATTGTTTTGTACAGGCTTTGGTTCGTATCAAGCCTGTCATTAAGTAAATCTCTCCTCCTTGGAGTCTTAATTTGGTTCTGAGGGCTTTACAGGCTCCTCCTTTTGAACCTATGCATTCTCTGGATATTAAATTACTTTCTTGGAAAGTTTTGTTCCTTTTGGCCATCTCTTCTGCTAGAAGGGTTTCTGAGTTATCTGCTCTTTCTTGTGAATCTCCTTTTCGTTTTTTTCATCAGGATAAGGCGGTGTTGCGGACTTCATTTCAATTTTTACCTAAGGTTGTGAATTCTAACAACATTAGTAGAGAGATTGTTGTCCCTTCATTGTGTCCTAATCCTAAGAATTCAAAGGAGAGATCTTTACATTCTTTGGATGTAGAAAGAGCTTTGAAATATTATGTTGAAGCTACTAAAGATTTTAGAAAGACTTCTAGTCTATTTGTTATCTTTTCTGGTTCCAGGAAAGGTCAGAAAGCTTCTGCCATTTCTTTGGCGTCTTGGTTAAAGTCTTTGATTCATCATGCTTATGTGGAGTCGGGTAAGTCCCCGCCTCAAAGGATTACAGCTCATTCAACTAGGTTAGTTTCTACTTCCTGGGCTTTTAGGAATGAAGCTTCTGTTGATCAGATTTGCAAAGCAGCAACTTGGTGGTCTTTGCATACTTTTACTAAATTCTACCATTTTGATGTTTTCTCTTCTTCTGAAGCAGTTTTTGGTAGAAAAGTACTTCAGGCAGCTGTTTCAGTTTGATTCTTCTGCTTATGATTTCAGTTTTTTTCATTATTAAGATTAAAACTTATGATTTGGGTTGTGGATTATTTTTTCAGCGGAATTGGCTGTCTTTATTTTATCCCTCCCTCTCTAGTGACTCTTGCGTGGAAGTTCCACATCTTGGGTATCTGCTATCCCATACGTCACCAGCTCATGGACTCTTGCTAATTACATGAAAGAAAACATAATTTATGCAAGAACTTACCTGATAAATTCATTTCTTTCATATTAGCAAGAGTCCATGAGACCCACCCTTTTTGTGGTGGTTATGATTTTTTTGTATAAAGCACAATTATTCCAATTCCTTATTTTTGATGCTTTCGCTCCTTTCTTATCACCCCACTTCTTGGCTATTCGTTAAACTGAATTGTGGGTGTGGTGAGGGGTGTATTTATAGGCATTTTGAGGTTTGGGAAACTTTGCCCCTCCTGGTAGGAATGTATACCCCATACGTCACAAGCTCATGGACTCTTGCTAATATGAAAGAAATGAATTTATCAGGTAAGTTCTTACATAAATTATGTTTTATGCTTACCTGATAAATTTATTTCTCTTGTGGTGTATCCAGTCCACGGATCATCCATTACTTGTGGGATATTCTCATTCCCAACAGGAAGTTGCAAGAGGACACCCACAGCAGAGCTGTCTATATAGCTCCTCCCCTCACTACCATATCCAGTCATTCGACCGAAAACAAGCAGAGAAAGGAGAAACCATAGGGTGCAGTGGTGACTGTAGTTTAAAATGAAAAAATACCTGCCTTATGACAGGGCGGGCCGTGGACTGGATACACCACAAGAGAAATAAATTTATAAGGTAAGCATAAATTATGTTTTCTCTTGTAAGGTGTATCCAGTCCACGGATCATCCATTACTTGTGGGATACCAATACCAAAGCTAAACGGATGAAGGGAGGGAGAAGGCAGGTACTTAAACGGAAGGTACCACTGCCTGTAAAACCTCTCTCCCAAAAATAGCCTCTGAAGAAGCAAAAGTATCAAATTTGTAGAATTTTGAAAAAGTATGAAGCGAAGACCAAGTCGCCGCCTTGCAAATCTTTTCAACAGAAGCCTCATTTTTAAAGGCCCATGTGGAAGCCACAGCTCTAGTAGAATGAGCTGTAATCCTTTCTGGAGGCTGCAGGCCAGCAGTCTCATAGGCTAAGCGGATTATGCTTCTTAGCCAAAAGAAAGAGAGGTTGCCGAAGCCTTTTGACCTCTCCTCTGTCCAAAGTAGACAACAAACAAAGCAGATGTTTGACGAAAATCTTTAGTAGCTTGTAAGTAAAACTTTAAAGCACGAACCACGTCCAGATTGTGTAATAGACACTCCTCCTTTGAAGAAGGATTAGGACAAAAAGACGGAACAACAATCTCTTAATTGATATTCTTATTAGATACCACCTTAGGTAAAAACCCAGGTTTGGTACGCAGAACTACCTTATCTGCATGGAAGATCAGATAAGGAGAATCACATTGTAAGGCAGATAACTCGGAAACTCTACGAGCCGAGGAAATAGCTACCAAAAAAAGACCTTTCCAAGATAAAAGTTTGATATCTATGGAATGAAGAGGTTCAAACGGAACCCCCTGAAGAACTTTAAGAACCAAATTTAAGCTCCAAGGTGGAGCAACAGGTTTAAACACAGGCTTGATTCTAACTAAAGCCTGACAAAATGCCTGAACGTCTGGGGCATCCGCCAGACGCTTGTGCAAAAGAATAGATAGCGCAGAAATCTGTCCCTTTAAGGAACTAGCTGACAATACTTTCTCCAATCCTTCTTGGAGAAAAGATAATATGCTGGGAATCCTGACCTTACTCCACGAGTAGCCCTTAGATTCACACCAATAAAGATATTTAGGCCATATTTTATGATAGATTTTCCTGGTGACAGGCTTCCGTGCCTGAATCAAGGTATCAATGACTGACTCGGAGAAACCACGCTTTGATAAAATCAAGCGTTCAATCTCCAGGCAGTCAGCCTCAGAGAAATTAGATTTGGATGGTTGAAAGGACCTTGAAGTAGAAGGTCCTGTCTCAGCGGCAGAGTCCATGGTGGAAAGGATGACATGTCCACCAGATCTGCATACCAAGTCCTGCGTGGCCACGCAGGCGCTATCAAGATCACTGATGCTCTCTCCTGCTTGACTTTGGCAATCAGACGAGGGAGCAGAGGAAATGGTGGAAACACATAAGCCAGGTTGAAGGACCAAGGTGCTGCTAGAGCATCTATCAGCGTTGCCTTGGGGTCCCTGGATTCGTAACAAGGAAGCTTGGCGTTCTGGCGAGATGCCATGAGATCCAGTTCTGGTTCGCCCCAACGAAGAACCAATTGTGCAAACACCTCCGGATGGAGTTCCCACTCCCCTGGATGAAAAGTCTCACGACTTAGAAAATCCGCCTCCCAGTTCTCTACACCTGGGATATGGATAGCTGATAGGTGGCAAGAGTGAATCTCTGCCCAGCGAATTATCTTTGAGACTTCTAACATCGCTAGGGAACTCCTTGTTCCCCCTTGATGGTTGATGTAAACCACAGTCGTGATGTTGTCCGACTGAAATCTGATGAACCTCATCGTCGCTAGATGAGGCCAAGCCTGAAGAGCATTGAATATCGCTCTTAGTTCCAGAATGTTTATTGGAAGGAGTGACTCCTCCTGAGTCCACGATCCCTGAGCCTTCAGGGAGTTCCAGACTGCAACCCAACCTAGAAGGCTGGCATCTGTCGTTACAATTGTCCAATCTGGCCTGCGAAAGGACTCCGTCAGGTAAATTTTCATTTCTACAGAATCTATCAGAGTCCCTAGTCCCTCACGGTATTAGACACACACCCCTTCTTGAATATTTATAGAGTAGTCACATTGCACCGATTCAGGTGGAACCGATCAGAGCGTTCTTATTGGTCCAATGAAACACACCCTCCTTTAGTTGTCCACTATCAACTATTAAATAGCGACAGACTTTATATTTATAGTCTTATTTTACATCTTTAAAGTTCACTCACAAATATCATCAGATTAGCAAAATTATCACAAATACGTAAGACACATATATATTTTTGAGTAATACTAATAATTTTCTTATACCAGTATTATTTTATACTTCATAACGTCTATTTTTGATGCACTTCACTTTAGCTTTTATATCACTATAGTAATTGCTGATTATACTAAATTTGGGATTGTTTTTTATGTATATTGTATTTTATTTCTTTGTAACATTTTGTCAGCAACTAATGTGGACAATTTATGCAGCACCTGTGTAAACGAGATTCAGCTGCTACATATTTAGTGTGCATAGGTATATATGTAGGAGACTCCATTGTATTCAGTATCATTTGCCTGAAGAAAAAGCGCGGTGAGCGCTTAGAAACGCGTAGCATTGTACAACAGGTTTATTGGTATATCTGTGTACTTCTTTTATCTTTTTTTAATTAAACATTTTTATTATATACATCGATACTGGAGTCTTCTTCTACTGTTCTGACGTTTTCCAATTGTATCCGGAGTTCATCTATAACTGCAGCAGCACTACCTGGGTTTTTATGTGCACTAGGTCACTATAATATACCTAGTACGCTCCATCTGCACTACAGTGTGCAATATTATCTGTGAGTATCCCTTTGTCAGCACAAGCCGATATCCATTATATGTACTCAATTGATTTGCACTAGGGGTCGCCCTCTTGTTTTTCTCATAACTTACAGATCACAGACACACATTCTGTTTTGGGAGGAGCAGACATAGTCCGGTGCACAGTTTGCTGGGACACTGAAGTTCCCAGACCGTTCTCCTAGGCATTATCTCTGCCTTTTAACATTGTGAGTATGTTTGCATTTTTTCTACTCCACTTTTGAATTATTGGCTACACTAGGAGGCGCCCTTCCTTTCTGCTTTGTAGAGTCTCTAGGAAGGAAACTCTTGTGAGGGGGGATAGAGAACTCTTTTTCTCATTCACCTTCCACCCATGCGACCTCAGAAATGCCAACACTATGTCCGTATGAGACTTGGCAATTTGGAAGTTTGACGCCTGAATCAGGATGTCGTCTAAATAAGGGGCCACTGCTATGCCCCGTGGCCTTAGGACCGCCATGTATTAACCCTCCTGGATCATAGGTAGGATGGTACGAATAGTCTACATCTTGAATGATGGAACTCTGAGGAATTTGTTTAAGATCTTTAGATGCAAAATTGGTCTGAAGGTTCCCTCTTTTTTGGGAACCACAAACAGATTTGAGTAAAATCCCTGTCCCTGTTCCTCCTTTGGGACTGGATGGATCACTCCCATAACTAGAAGGTCTTGTACACAGTGTAAGAATGCCTCTCTTTTTATCTGGTTTGCAGATAATTGTGAAAGGTGAAATCTCCCTTTTGGGGGGGAAGCCTTGAAGTCCAGAAGATATCCCTGGGATATAATTTCCAACGCCATGGGATCCTGGACATCTCTTGCCCACGCCTGGGCGAAGAGCGAAAGTCTGCCCCCTACTAGATCCGTTACCGGATAGGGGGCCGTTCCTTCATGCTATCTTAGAGGCAGTAGCAGGCTTTTTGGCCTGCTTACCCTTGTTCCAGGTCTGGTTAGGTCTCCAGATCGTCTTGGACTGAGCAAAAGTTCCCTCTTGTTTTGCATTAGAGGAAGTTGATGCTGTACTTGCCTTGAAGTTTCGAAAGGCACGAAAATTAGACTGTTTGGCCCTTGGTTTGGACCTATCCTGAGGAAGGGCATGACCCTTTCCTCCAGTGATATCAGCAATAATCTCCTTCAAACCAGGCCCGAATAGGGTCTGCCCCTTGAAGGGAATGTTAAGCAGCTTCGATTTTGAAGTAACGTCAGCTGACCATGATTTAAACCATAGCGCTCTGCGCGCCTGGATAGCAAAACCAGAATTCTTAGCCGTTAGTTTAGTCAAATGAACAATGGCATCAGAAACAATAGAATTGGCTAGCTTAAGTGCTCTAAGCTTGTCAAGTATTTCATCCAATGGAGTTTCTACCTGTAAAGCCTCTTCCAGAGACTCAAACCAGAACGCCGCAGCAGCAGTGACAGGCGCAATGCATGCAAGGGGCTGTAGGATAAAACCTTGTTGAATAAACATTTTCTTAAGGTAACCCTCTAACCTTTTATCCATTGGATCTAAGAAAGCACAACTGTCCTCGACAGGGATAGTAGTATGCTTTGCTAGAGTAGAAACTGCTCCCTTCACCTTAGGAACTGTCTGCCATAAGTCCCGTGTGGTAGCGTCTATTAGAAACATTTTTCTAAAAACAGGAGGGGGAGAGAACGGCACACCTGGTCTATCCCATTCCTTAGTAATAATTTCTGTAAACCTTTTAGGTATTGGAAAAACATCAGTACACACCAGCACTGCATAGTATTTATCCAGTCTACACAATTTCTCTGGCACTGCAATTGTATCACAGTCATTCAGAGCAGCTAAAACCTCCCTGAGTAACACGCAGAGGTGTTCAAGCTTAAATTTAAATGTAGAAATATCAGAATCAGGTTGCATCATCTTCCCTGAGTCAGAAATATCACCCACAGAAAGAAGCTCTCCTTCTTCAGCTTCTGCATATTGTGAGGCAGTATCAGACATAGTTCTTAAAGCGTCAGTATGCTCTGTATTTCGTCTAACTCCAGAGCTATCTTGCTTTCCTCTAAATACAGGTAGTCTGGCTAATACCGCTGACAGTGTATTATCCATGACTGCCGCCATGTCTTGTAAAGTAAACGCTATGGGCGCCCTGGATGTACTTGGCGCCATTTGAGCGTGAGTCCCTTGAGCGGGAGTCAAAGGATCTGACACGTGGGGAGAGTTAGTCGGCATAACTTCCCCCTCGACAGACCTTACAAGAGAAATAAGCTGTAATTCTCTAAGGTGGAGGCAGACCCGCCTCCAAATAAGCTTTGTGAATCGCAAGTTTCAACCAAGAGGCTGAAGAAATAGCAGAGGCAAAAGAACAGACAGACTAGAAGTCTATCTGAAATCCTTAGTACCATCAACATAATATTTCAAAGCTCTAACATCCAACGAATGCAAGGATTTTTCAGTAGCATTTTTAGGATTAGGACACGAGGAGGGAACGATAATTAATATTGTGAGAGTTAACAACTTTAGGTTGATAATTCAGAAACTATTTTAGCAGAAGAGATAGCTAAAAGAAACAGTACTTTCCAAGAAAGTAGTTTAATGTCCAATTTATCCATTGGCTCAAAAGGAGGAGTCTGTAAAACGTTTAATACTAGGTTAAGACTCCAATGAGAAGAAAACATAATTTATGTAAGAACTTACCTGATAAATTAATTTCTTTCAAGATGGCGAGAGTTCACAAGCTGTTATATATGGGATATACATACCTAACAGGAGGCGGCAAAGTTTCCCAAACCTCAAAAGCCTATAAAATACCCCACCCACCTCACACATACCTCAGTTAAATGTCTAGCCAAGTGGTGAGGTGTTTAAGGAGTAAAAGCAAAAAAAAAAAAAAAAAAAAAAAAAGGAGGAGCAGGAAGAGAGATTTATTACAAAAAATTACAACCCAAAAATGGGTGGGCCTCATGGACGCTTGCCACCATGAAAGAGATGAATTTATCAGGTAAGTTCTTAAATAAATTATGTTTTATTTCATATAGGTGGCGAGAGTCCACGAGCTGTTACGTATGGGATATAATACCCAAGATATGGACGTCCATGAGTAACAAAAAAAAAGGGAGGGATAAAATAACAGATCTTTCGCTGAGAAATTAAATCCAAAAAATTAAAGACTTTTCTGACAAAAAGTATAGGCACCATTATCAAACTGAGACGACTGCCTGAAGGACATTTCTACCAAAAGCTGCTTCTGATGAAGCATAAACATTAAAATGGTAAAATTTTGTAAAGGTATGCAGAGAAGACCAAGTGGCCGCTTTGCAAATTTGATCAACTGAAGCCTCATTCTTGAAAGCAAGATGTGGCAAACGATCTAGTACAATGAGCTGTAATTCTCTGAGGTGGAGACTGACCTGCCTTGTGAATCAAAAGTTTTAAACTAGAGGCTAAAGAAATAACTGGAGCCTTCTGACCTTTCCTAGAACCAAAAACAAAATAAAAAGAACAGACTAGAAGTCTGTCTGAAATCAAAAGTAGCATCAACATAATATTTCAATGCTCTAACATCATCCAAAGAATGCAAGGTTGTTTCAGAATATTTTTTTTAGATTAGGACACAAGGAGGGAACAATAATTTCCCTATTAATGTTATTCGAATTAACAACCTTGGGTAAATGAAGTCCGCAAAACAGCTTTATCTTGATGGAAAAATCAGACAAGGAGACTCGCAAGAGAGCAGACAATTCAGAAACTCTTTTAGCAGAAGAGATAGCCAAAAGAAACAAACACTTTCCATGAAAGTAGTTTAATGTCCAAAGAATGCATAGGCTCAAAAGGAGGAGCCTGCAAAATATTTAACACCAGATTTAGACTCCAGGGGGAGAAATTGGTGTTATAACAGGTTTAACTCAAATTAAAGCCTGAACAAAACAATGAATATCTGGAAAATGAGCAATTTTTCTGTGGAACATGACAAAGAGCAGAGATTTGTCCTTTCAAAGTACTGGCAGACAAACCTTTATCCAAACCATCCTGAAGAAACGGAAGAATCCTAGGAATTCTAAAATAATGCCAGGAATAATTATAAGTAGAACACCATGAAATATAAGTTTTCCAAACTTTGTGATAGATCTTTCTTGAAACAGGCTTGCGGGCCTGATGATGTTAATAGCTGAATCAGAGAAACCTCTGTGACTGAGAACTAAGTGTTTAATTTCCATGCCATTAAGTTTATAGACCTTAGATCTGGATGGAAGAATGGACCTTGAGACAGCAGATCTGTGAGGCCATGCAGGAGCTATCAGAATTACAGAGGACTGCTCCCTCTTGATTTAGGAAATCACTCTGGGAAGCAGAGGGGAGGAAATAAGTAAGCAGGCTGGTGAGACCAAGGCACTGCTAGAGCACCCAACAGCTCCGCCTGAGAATCCCTGGACCTTGCAAGGTTGGGAAGTTTCTTGTTCAAATGAGAGGCCATCAGATCTATTTCCGGAAGACCCCACATTTGAACAATCCCAAAAAACATCTGGGTGAAGAGACTACTTCCCCGGATATAGGGACTGACAACTGAAATAATCTGCCTCCCAGTTGTCTACACCTGGGATGGGAATCAGAGTAATGAGACAGGAATAGGATTCTGCACAAGAAAGCATTCTAGATACTTCTATCATTGCTAAGGAGCTTTGAGTTCCCCCTTGATGATTATCAAATGCCACTGTTGTGATATTGTCTGTCTGAAAACGTAGATAAGGCTCGTTCTTCAATAGAGGCCAAGCCTGAAGAGCCCTGAAAAGAGCACGGAGTTCCAAAATATTGATTGGTAACCACGCCACCCGATGATTCCAAACTCCTTGTGCAGTCAGAGACCCCCATATTGCTCCCCAGCCTGTAAGACTTGGATATGTGGTGATCAGAAACCAGGTAGGACGGGCAAAGTAACCCCCTGAAGAATAAAGTGGTGGTTTAACCACCAAGTCAGAGAAAGTTGTATCTTGGGATCTAATAGTATCAGTTGTGATAGAGTGTAGTCATTGCACCATTTCATATGAAAACGAGCAAAGGGGATCGCGTCCAACGCTGCAATCATGAGACCTAGAACTTCTATACACATAGCCATTGAAGAGAATGATAGAGACTGAAGGTTTAGACAAGCTGAAACCTATTTCATTCATCTCTTCTGTCAGGGAAAGCGTCATGGATACTGAATCTATTTGGAAACCCAAAAAAGACCTTTGTCTGAGGAATCAAGAAACTTTTTGGTAAATTGATCCTCCATTGATCCAAATTGATGTCCGTTGTGCCTCACTTGTAATCTCGCCTTATTTGTTTTATTGATTTTAGTGTATTTAGTCTATATTTTTTATATTATTTGAAAACCACCGGTGGTAATTTTGTATATGTCCTGTTATTATTAAATTTGATCATTATTATAAAATTGTATCGTGATTTAGGGGTCTGTCTGATACTTCGCCTTCCAGCGCAGGAAAAAGGTTTTTAACATAGTAGTGCACTTGGCCAATGTTGAGCTAACACTATCCACCGTAGGGACGCTGTTACAAACCTCTGCATGGTTAGCCAAACAAATGCTCAACCTTTCTCTTCCCTGATACCAGTCTAGCGTTGAGGGCAGCAGACAGACCCACTTCTATACGGGCTGTAAGGTCATCAGGTAGACGAGTCACTCCAGCCGGAGCTGAGCTGCTCTCTTCCCAACATTCTGGGGCAAAATAAGTCACATGCAAGGACTGTTGGGCAGGGATATCCACATCAGCCGAGGTCTGAGAAGCCATAGTAGAGAAGCCATAGTAGGGCCTGCTAGTATGGGCTCATTTGTGATCTGACCACTTGGGCCTCCTGAGAGAAACATCAGGACATATATTAGGCAACACTTACAGAGCAGTGCTGGAGGGTTCACAGTGGCTAATTTGCAAAGCATGCATTTATAATTATCAATGGAAGTCACAGAGGAAGATTCCTCTAGACTCTCTAGTAACATAGTCGTCCATTATGATAGACAATCGGGGAGATTGACAGCTCCTGCCCGCGCGTGATTGGCTGTGCGTGGGCATGGGACGGGATTGCACGCGAGCGTCAAATAGTGCTCATGTGCAATGCTGAATTCCGCCTGGGGAGTTCAGCCTGCGAGATGCGAGCTGCGGCGGAAAGGGGCGCATATGTGGGCCCCTGTCGGCCTCAGCTTTATAAAACGCCCCAATATATTCAAGATACACAGCGGGGTATTTAGGATCCAAGCACCAAATAGCTGTCCCCTTATAAGTCCTGTTTAGGGCGTCTTACACACTCTGGGCCGGCCAAGCCACGTTGCTACTGCTCTACCACAAGCCTACTGCGCAGTGCAGCTGAAGCAGAAAGTTTGTATTACACCCTGTGACAGAGAATATGAGATGTTATCCTGTCCTGCATGTTAACGTGCCAAGGCGCAGCCCCCTCAGCAAGAGGGGTAGGAATGTTTACAGATCACGCATTATAGAGCAGAACAAGACCTATACCACCTCTTTATTAGACAAAATACCATGAAACAAGCGAAAATGTACCTATCATGTCTATATTTTAGTGTAAAACACACCGCTTTATCAGACAGGGGATTTAGATTAGACTGGAGAAAAGCATGGCAAACCCAGCATCGACCAGTATGAAATATACCAATACACTGTTGATATTTATATGGATATATTATCCCCGGTTCACTGAGCCAATCCATGTTAAACTTTATCTTTACTTAACAGAGCACCTCCATGTTACGTGGCAAAGAACTACTGAAGGGTAGGGGAAGCATAGCCTTGTTTGGGGTGCCTTTCCCTCCTCCTGGCCAGGAATAGTATTTCCTATAGTTTATGAATGTTCTCGTGGACTCTCACTGCCAATTGAAGGAAAATCTTAATTACAATTCTGGCAGATCATAACAGCAGGTGTGAAAAAGGAAAAAAAAAGGGGAAACCACATCTCCTTATATTATACCTCCTCAACTTCTCTCTCCCCTTATGAAACCCAAAAAATTTCTTTCAGGATTTAGAAAGCGCATGCAATTTTAAACAATTTTCCAATGTACTTCTATTATCAAATTTGCTTCATTCTCTTGATATCCTTTGCTGAAAAACATATCTAAATAGGCTCAGTAGCTTCCGATTGGTGGCTGCACATAGATGCCATGTGTGATTAGCTCATTGCTATTTCTTCAACAAAGGATATCTGAAGAATGAAGAAAATTAAACAAAAAAAGTAAAAAAGGAATGTTTAAAAACATAAATTATGCTTACCTGATAATTTCATTTCCATCTGTGGGAGGAGAGTCCACTGCTTCATTCATTACTTGTGGGAATTAAGAACCTGGCCACCAGGAGGAGGCAAAGACACCCCAGCCAAAGGCTTAAATACCTCCCCACTCCCCTCATCCCCCAGTCATTCTGCCAAGGGAACAAGGAACAGTAGGAGAAATATCAGGGTATAAATGGTGCCAGAAGAATAAAACTAAATTTAGGTCCGTCCACCGGAGAAACGGGCGGGAGCAGTGGACTCTCCTCCCACAGATGGAAATAAAATCATCAGGTAAGCATAATTTATGTTTTCCATCTTAATGGGAGGCGAGTCCACTGCTTCATTCATTACGTATGGGAACAAATACCGAAGCTCTAGAGGACACTGAATGAAAAAAATGGGAGGGCAAAAGGAGGCGGACCGTATACCCTTTCTCCCAAAAGCTGCTTCCACCGAAGCAAAAACATCAAATTTGTAAAATTTTGCAAAAGTATGTAAAGAAGACCAAGTGGCCGCCTTACAAATCTGCTCCATAGAGGCCTCATTCTTAAAGGCCCAAGAAGAGGCCACAGCTCTAGTTGAGTGAGCCGTAATCCTCTGAGGAGGCTTATGTCCCACCGTCTCATAGGCCAGACGGATCATGCTCCTCAATTAAAAAGACAGTGAAGTAGAAGAGGCCCTCTGCCCCTTGCGCTTCCCTGAATACACAACTAATAAAGACAAAGTCTGTTGACTCCTTCGTGGCCTGAAGATAAAACTTCAGAGCCTGAACTACATCCAAATTATGAAGCAACCTTTCCTTTGACGAAATAGCGTAAGAACACAAGGAAGGAACTACTATTTCCTGATTGATGTTACGATTCAACACCACCTTGGGAAGAAACCCCAATCCAGTGTGAAGAACAGCCTTATCAGTGTGAAAAACCAGGTAAGGAGGCCAACATTGCAAGGCCGCCAACTCAGACTCTGCAAGCAATTGCAATAGCCAATAGGAATAGAACCATCCAGGAAAGTATTTTAATGTCAAGAGAATGCATAGGCTCAAACGGAGTCCTCTGCAAAAATCTTAAGAACCAAGTTTAAGCTCCAAGGAGGAGCAGAATTTCTAAAGAAAGGTCTGATCCTAAGCAGAGCCTGAACAAAAGGACTGAACTTCAGGAAGCTCCGCTAGTTTCTTGTGTAATAGTACCGATTAAGCCGAAATCTGTCCCTTTAAGGAATTGGCGGCAAGGCCCTTATCCAGACTGTCCTGGAAAAAGGCCAGAATCCTGGATACCCTAACCTTATGCCATGGATATCCACATTCCTCACACCAGGACAAGTAGGTCCTCCACACTTTATGATAGATGCGATGAGTGACCGGCTTCCTGGCCTGAATGAAAGTATCAATCACTCTCTCCAAAAATTGTCTCTTGGCTAAGACTAGGCGTTCAATCGCCACGCAGTCAGCCTCAGAGAATCAAGATTTTGTTGTGGAAAGGGACCCTGAGCCAGCAGATCTCTGCAATAGGGTAACTTCCATGGAGGAGACGCTGACATCCCCACCAGTTCCGCAAACCAGGCCTCCGCGGCCACGATGGAGCAATCAGAATAGCCAAAGCTTGCTCCTGCTTGATGCGGGCCACTACTCGAGGAAGAAGAGGCAATGGTGGAAAAAAGTAAAGTAGGTTGAACTCCCAGGGCACCGCTAAGGCATCTACCAGCTTCGCCTGGGGATTCCTGGACCTCGACCCGTATCTGGGAAGCTTGAAATTGAGTCTGGACACCATGAGGTCCATCTCCAGCGTCCCCCATCTGTTGCAGATCTCCGCGAACACCTTGGGATGGAGAGACCATTGCCCTGGATGAAAGGATTGTCTGCTGAGAAAATCCGCTTCCCAGTTGTCTCCACACCCGGAATGTGGATCGCTGAGAGCGAATTGTGGATCTCTGCCCATTCCAGGATCTGAGATACCTCCCTCATAGCCTGATGGTTTATGTAAGCCACCGATGTGATGATGTCCGACTGGAATCTAATGAATCGGGACGCCCCCAGGGGGGGCCAAGCATTCAGAGCGTTAAAAATTATTCATATTCCAGAATATATCGGTAGGCTCGATTCCTCTCTAGATATAACAAGTCCTATAAGACAAAAAAGGCAGAGGCGCTCTTGGTGCAGACAACCCTAAAACAGTGTTATGTAGCACTTGTGTTGATGATAGGAGTGATGCTCACAAGTGTAGATGCACAAGCAGTGCAATATCTGATGAGCCGAAGCTTCAGAGCCGCTCGGCTGACTCAAAACTCTCCGGTCCAATGTATAGATGCAATGTGGATTCACGGAACTTCCGAAATGGCAATACCTAAAATGCAAGGAAAGAAAAATACGCCCTTGGTGCAGAACAAACTAATACTGTGAGATACAGAAGATAGGAGTAATGGAGTTCTACTCACAAAGGAGATTGCACAACCAGTGCAATATCGGGCAAGCCGAAGCTTCAGAGCTGCTAATGCACCCCATAAAAGCCGCTATTGTGATATACGGACTTTCTTAGTCAAATTGTGGAGCGGTTCATATACGGACGGTCCCAGTAAGGTATATAGATATATTCAATATGATAATAGGCAAGGTAGATGAAATAAAATCACATTTATTTAAAAACTTTAAAAGATAACTTTGCAACGCGTTTCTCGTCTTAGGTGCTGTTTCATCAGGCTACAAGATGAAACGGAACTTCCGAAATGGCAATACCTAAAATGCAAGGAAAGAAAGGAATGACATCTATGCTGGATACCATGAGTCCAATCACCTCCATACACCTGATCACAGATGATGTCCTTGAGGAGGTCTGAAGGGCAAGACAGTGGGACGAAATCTTGCAACGTCTCTGATCTGTCAAGAATATCTTCATGGCTGAAGAATCTATTATCGTATCCACAATTTGACTAAGAAAGTCCGTATATCACAATAGCGGCTTTTATGGGGTGCATTAGCAGCTGCCTGCCTGATATCTTTTGTTGACGGATCATCTTTGGAAAGCTGTTCTGCCTTGAGAGTCAGCCGAACGGCTCTGAAGCTTCGGCTTGCCCGATATTGCACTGGTTGTGCAATCTCCTTTGTGAGTAGAACTCCATTACTCCTATCTTCTGTATCTCACATTATTAGTTTGTTCTGCACCAAGGGCGTATTTTTCTTTCCTTTCATTTTAGGTATTGCCATTTCGGAAGTTCCGTGAATCCACATTGCATCCATATATTGGACCGGAGAGTTTTGAGTCAGCCGAGTGGCTCTGAAGCTTCGGCTCATCAGATATTGCACTGCTTGTGCATCTACACTTGTGAGTATCGCTCCTATCATCAACACAAGTGCTACATAACACTGTTTTAGGGTTGTCTGCACCAAGAGCGCCTCTGCCTTTTTTGTCTTATTGGACTTGTTATATCTGTATATATCATACGGAGAGAGCAGCCACTCGATGGGGATCATCTGATGTTCGTTGTTATATCAAGATCACCACACTGATTTGTTTATACATCTATGGACTTTGGTTGGACTTTTATTTGAGAAAGATTATTACTTAAGAATCATAAGAATCACAGCAAGTTCCATTTTTGGTGAATATATATATGATATGATTTCTTATAATCCTTATATAACTAGTATCTTGTAATAGGATTCTATATATTATATATATATATAGTATATATTTTATTAACCCATATTTTTGTTTTTGGAGTTTTGGGGACACTGAGTTCCCCTTATTTATATTTATTACCCCTAATTTTTTATTTATTTTTTAATTCACATTTTAGAGAGTAGCATAACAGAGGCGCACCTCTTTCTTTGTGGACACATCATACTACAGCGTGTTGGGTGTTGTTCCACTAATTGTTTGGTCGATTCCTCTCTAGACCATCTGCCCTGTGCCTTTCTGGCACCCCAAACAGCTTCCTATCTTGATAGACTTGCGTCCGTGGTCACAATCTCCAAGGATGGTCTCAAGAAGGATGTCCCCTGGGACACCTGTCACGGACGGATCCACCAAGAGAGGGACTCCCTCGTTCGGTTGTCCAGAGATATCTGTTGGGATAGATCTGAGTGATCGCCGTTCCATTGTCTCAACATGCACAACTGAAGAGGTCTGAGATGGAACCTGGCGTACGGAATGACATCTATGCTGGATACCATGAGTCCAATCACCTCCATACACCTGATCACAGATGATGTCCTTGAGGAGGTCTGAAGGGCAAGACAGTGGGACGAAATCTTGCAACGTCTCTGATCTGTCAAGAATATCTTCATGGCTGAAGAATCTATTATCGTACCCAGGAATTCCACCCTATTGCTTGGGACCAGGGAACTCTTCTCTTCGTTTATCTTCCATCCGTGGGATCGAAGGAGGAGAGCCCTCGAGTGATCCTCCGCAAGACTGCAGGACGCAGCCTGGACGAGGATATCGTCCAGATAAGGAGCCACTGCAATACCTCTGGCTCTCGCTACAGCGAGCAGTGCTCCCAGAACCTTTCGTAAAGACTCTTGGGGCAGTCGCCAGACCAAATGGTAGGGCCACAAACTGGAAGTGTTGGTCCAGAAATGCAAATCTTAGGAACCTGAAGTGATCCGAATGGATTGGTATGTGAAGGTAAGCATCCTTCAAATCTATTGTCGTCATGAATTGCCCCTCTTGAACTAGGGGCAAAATCAACCCGATCGTCTCCATTTTGAACAATGGAACTGACAGAAACTTGTTTGGGCACTTTAGGTCCAGAATTGAACAAAACATGCCCTCCTTCTTTGGGACCATGAAAAGGTTTGAATAATACCCCAGACCTCTTTCTGCTAGAGGAACTGGGACGATTACTCAGAGAGAGTAGAGATCCCTCACACACCCTAGGAATGTGACTCTCAATTCTGGATTTGATGATATGTTTGACAGGAGGAACCTGCCTCTGGGCAGATGAGTCTTGAACCCTATCATGTAACCCTGGGCTACGACCTCCAGAACCCAAGGGTCCTGAACGTCTCTCATCCAGGCCTCCGCAAAACGAGATAGTCTGCCCCCTACGCGATCCAGAGACGGATCGGGGGCTGCCCCTTCATGCTGATTTTGTCTCGGCGGGCTTCTTGCTCTGCTTGGATTTATTCCTAGAGTTAGCAGGCTTCCAAGATCCCTTGGACTGCTCTGACTTTGTGGCAGGCTGCTGGCGCTGAGACTTGTCCGCACGAAAGGGACGAAAAGTGGACCCCTTAGGCTTATTCTTATCCTGTGGCAGGAAAGCACACTTGCCACCCGTGACCGTGGATATAATAGAATCCAGGCCCAGACTGAAAAGAACCTTCCTTATGAACGGGAGGAAAAGTAATCTAGACTTGGAAAGTCATGTCAGCAGACCACGACTTTAACCACAGAGCCCTACGGGCTAATACAGAAAAACCTGATGTCTTAGCATTCAGGCAAATAATATGCATATTTGCATCACAGAGGAATGAGCTACCCTTAAGGCCTTAATTCGTTCCTGTATCTCCTCGAGGGTAGTCTCCACCTCGACAATAGCTGAGAGAGCGTCACACCAATAGGTAGCAGCAAAAGCCACAGCAGTGACTGCCGCTGCCGGTTGAAAAATGAACCCTGTGAGTTGGAACATCTTCCATCTATCCATAGGCTCCTTGAACGAAGAACTATCCTCGAGCGGAATAGTCGCTCTCTTAGCGAGCATGGAGATAGCACCATCCACCTTAGGAATGGCCCCCGGAACAGCTTTTTAAAAGAGGTAGAAGGAGAAAAGGACGAACTAAGCTTCTCCCACTCATTCTTAATATTAGCCATTTTAATGGGGACCGGGAAAGTCTGTGGCACCACCCTGTCCTCATAAATCTTTTCTAGCTTAGGGATCGAAGGTTCCTCCGGAAGTTTTGGTTCAGGAACCTCCAGCGTAGCAAGCACCTTTTTCAGCAGAAAGCGCAAATGCTCCATCTTAAATTTAAAATCTGGTTCCTCCGCAGATGGAGGTCTAGAGGTCGCCAATTCTGACCCAGAAAGAACATCCTCCGAAGAGTCGGAGTAGTCCTCATCAGCTGATAATCTGTCAGAGACATCCAGCAGAGTATATGACCCCTGGGACGGAAAGCTATATTTCACATTTCACTTGCACTTAGCAGGGCGTGGTAAGGCATTGAAGGCCACAGAAACCGCCGTTTGTAACTGATCAGTGAAATTTGGCGGCCAAAGGGCCCCTCCCACGGGAGGATAAGTAGTGCCCTGGGGAGCTGCATGCGAAATCGGACATGAGTGTAGGAAACGCACCTCACGGGATGGAGAACCCTCTGAGGTGGACAGCTCAGTTGTACTAAATATCTTATTCTTTTTAGATATAGCAATTTTATCGAAGCATGTGGAACAGAGTTGAGCAGGCGAATCAACCGGAACCTCCTCACAATAGACACAGTTAATAGGTTTAAGTACCCTCTAACAGAGTCCTCCATAGCTTATGCTTTTATTGCAGACTAGATAGAATTTAAATAGCACCTTTATATCCCAATGGCTGGGGCACTCACCGCCTCCTATGACCCGGACCACAGAGAAACAGCTTTGTCTCTTCCAACCGCCGGTCAAGAAAGAGGAAGTTAAAGATGCCACACCCGGTCACATGGGGTGCCATGCAGGACCGTCCCTGCACTAGAGAAAAAAACGCACCAAAAGGTCTGCATCAATCTCTCGTTAAGAAACTGACTGTTCACACACTGACAGAGCCTCATTTCATGCATGACGCAGCATAAAAACACAATAAACAATATTATGCATAAACCCCCCCCCCCCCCCACTGATCAATAACCCCCTTTCCGAGGGTATTACCCTTGATTCTATACAGATAAAGGAGACACACTGTGACCCTGTCTTACGTTATCATATATGTATAAATGAAACAATCTTACCAGAATCTACGCCGTGGAACAGGAACACGCCCATTCAAGTGTGACAGGGTAGTAGCATCGCTCCTGACATGGACTCTCCATGCATCTCCGGACTCTAACATTCATCCATGCTCTCACTGAGCGGCTGACAGGACTACTTAAAACTCCAGTCCCATTTCGAAGAGTACTACCCTCCATAAGAGACTTCTTTGAATCTTCCAACACTTCTCTGCCAACCTCCTGTGATCAAAGGCAAAGAATGACTAGGGGATGAGGGGAGTGGGGGAGGTATTTAAGCCTTTGGCTGGGGTGTCTTTGCCTCCTCCTGGTGGCCAGGTTCTTAATTCCCACAAGTAATGAATGAAGCAGTGGACTCTGTTTTTGAAGATTGACATTTCACTCCACATTTTATATGCAGCACACCAGGTTAGGAATCAAGGCCAATGATAGTAAATTCCTTCTATGCACAAGACATTTGTAATTGTTATAGAATAACATATCAGCCAAGTCAATGTTTTTTTTATTTTTTTTAAATTGCATCCTTTTTACATCATTTTTTCAGTACCCACACTACACCCACCATTTGCCTTATTTAATGGAGCAACATGGGCTTTAGTCTACAGACAACAAGGCCACTGTCATAAGGTTAGTATACAATTTATTGTTTTGCAGTTACCATACGATAAATCCATTTTGGGACAGATATGTATCAGAGTTAACCTAGAGAAGTCAACAGGTTGCATTTAAAGTTCTGAGAATTAGAAATTGCTCAACTTTCTGAGCTAAATTACATTTAAAGGGGCAAAACAAATAATCAAAATATAGTGCAAAGTTGTTTCATTATATATAACTAATCATTTTTTATAAAAAAAAATCAAGATGTTTACTGTCTCTAACAAAACCTCCAAATTATCACCACCTGTTAGTGGTGATAATCAGAGGCTGCTAATACAATTCTCCTTGTTGGCAGACAGAAACACACACACACACACAGAGTGAATCTTCAGTTTTTTTCCAGATAGGGGAAAATGTTCTTTAATCAAATGTTTACTATGAAAATTAGTGCTCAGAAGAGAAATAATTTATTGTCTATGTGAGTTTTTTTCTTTGTACAAAAACCTTTGTAAATAACTTTTTAAACTTCTGTTTGGGGTAGCTGGAAGAGGTACTTTTACCACAGTATGTATGTATGTATGTGTGTATATGTATGTGTGTGTGTGTGTGTGTATATATATATATATATATATATATATATATATATATATATATATATATATATATATATATATATATATATATATATATATACATACAAACACATATACATACATACACACATTCATTCTCTCAAATATTGATTTAAAAAGCTTTCCATATCCATACCTTTTGGGATTGGGATCATTTTTAGGGTCTCGGTCATGTCGAATCATACGGCATTTTCCAATGATAGCATTAGGACGGGAGAGTGACATTCCCCTTGACACTATTCTGCATAAAAAAGAAATAAAATTTACTACTAAGAAGCAATAAAATTTACTACTAAAAACAGTAAAAGGTAAAAAAACATAATTTATGTAAGAACTTACCTGATAAATTCATTTCTTTCATATTAGCAAGAGTCCATGAGCTAGTGACGTATGGGATATACATTCCTACCAGGAGGGGCAAAGTTTCCCAAACCTCAAAATGCCTACAAATACACCCCTCACCACACCCACAAATCAGTTTAACGAATAGCCAAGAAGTGGGGTGATAAGAAAAAAGTGCGAAAGCATAAAAAATAAGGAATTGGAATAATTGTGCTTTATACAAAAAAATCATAACCACCACAAAAAAAGGGTGGGCCTCATGGACTCTTGCTAATATGAAAGAAATGAATTTATCAGGTAAGTTCTTACATAAATTATGTTTTCTTTCATGTAATTAGCAAGAGTCCATGAGCTAGTGACGTATGGGATAATAAATACCCAAGATGTGGAACTTCCACGCAAGAGTCACTAGAGAGGGAGGGATAAAATAAAGACAGCCAATTCCGCTGAAAAAATAATCCACAACCCAAAATAAAGTTTTAATCTTATAATGAAAAAAACCCTGAAATTATAAGCAGAAGAATCAAACTGAAACCGCTGCCTGAAGTACTTTTCTACCAAACACTGCTTCAGAAGAAGAAAAAACATCAAAATGGTAGAATTTAGTAAAAGTATGCAAAGAAGACCAAGTGGCTGCTTTGCAAATCTGATCAACCGAAGCTTCATTCCTAAACGCCCAGGAAGTAGAAACTGACCTAGTAGAATGAGCTGTAATCCTTTGAGGCGGAGTTTTACCCGACTCGACATAAGCATGATGAATCAAAGATTTTAACCAAGATGCCAAAGAAATGGCAGAGGCCTTCTGACCTTTCCTGGAACCGGAAAAGATAACAAATAGACTAGAAGTCTTTTGGAAACCTTTAGTAGCTTCAACATAATATTTCAAAGCTCTAACTACATCCAAAGAATGCAACAATTTTCCTTAGAATTCTTAGGATTAGGACATAATGAAGGAACCACAATTTCTCTACTAATGTTGTTAGAATTCACAACTTTAGGTAAAAATTTAAATGAAGGTTGCAACACCGCCTTATCCTGATGAAAAATCAGAAAAGGAGATTCACAAGAAAGAGCAGATAACTCTGAAACTCTTCTAGCAGAAGAGATGGCCAAAAGGAACAGGACTTTCCAACAAAGTAATTTAATGTCCAGAGAATGCATAGGTTCAAAAGGAGGAGCTTGTAAAGCCCCCAGAACCAAATTCAAACTCCAAGGAGGAGAGATTGGCTTAATGACAGGTTTGATACGAACCAAAGCCTGAACAAAACAAAGAATATCAGGAAGATTAGCAATCTTTCTGTGAAACAACACAGAAAGAGCAGAAATTTGTCCTTTCAAAGAACTTGCAGACAAACCTTTATCCAGACCATCCTGAAGAAATTGTAAAATTCTAGGAATTCTAAAAGAATGCCAGGAAAAATGATGAGAAGAGCACCAAGAGATGCAAGTCTTCCAGATTCGATAATATATCTTCCTAGATACAGTTTTACGAGCCTGTAACATAGTATTAATTACGGAGTTAGAGAAACCTCTATGACTGAGAATCAAGCGTTCAATCTCCATACCTTCAAATTTAAGGATTTGAGATCCTGATGGAAAAAAGGACCTTGCGATAGAAGGTCTGGTCTTAATGGAAGAGTCCATGGTTGACAAGTAGCCATCTGAACAAGATCCGCATACCAAAACCTGTGAGGCCATGCTGGAGCCACCAGCAGAACAAACGCTCCTTTAGAATCTTGGAAATCACTCTTGGAAGAAGAACTAGAGGCGGAAAGATATAGGCAGGATGATACTTCCAAGGAAGAGACAATGCATCCACTGCTTCCGCCTGAGGATCCCTGGATCTGGACAGATACCTGGGAAGCTTCTTGTTTAGATGAGAAGCCATCAGATCTATTTCTGGAAGTCCCCAGAATTGAACAATCTGAAGAAATACTTCTGGGTGAAGAGACCATTCGCCCGGATGTAATGTTTGGCGACTGAGATAATCCGCTTCCCAATTGTCTATACCTGGGATGTGAACCGCAGAAATTAGACAGGAGCTGGATTCCGCCCATACAAGTATTCAAGATACTTCTTTCATAGCCAGAGGACTGTGAGTCCCTCCTTGATGATTGACATATGCCACGGTTGTGACATTGTCCGTCTGAAAACAAATGAACGACTCTCTCTTTAGAAGAGGCCACGACTGAAGAGCTCTGAAAATCGCACGGAGTTCCAAAATGTTGATTGGTAATCTCGCCTCCTGAGATTCCCAAACCCCCTGTGCTGTCAGAGACCCCCATACAGCTCCCCAACCTGTCAGACTTGCATCTGTTGAGATCACAGTCCAGGTTGGAGGAAAAAAAGAAGCCCCCTGAACTAAACGATGGTGGTCTGTCCACCACGTCAGAGAGTGTCGTACATTCGGTTTTAAAGATATTAATTGTGATATCTTTGTATAATCCCTGCACCACTGGTTCAGCATACAGAGCTGAAGAGGTCGCATGTGAAAACGAGCAAAGGGGATCGCGTCCGATGCAGCAGTCATAAGACCTAGAATTTCCATGCATAAGGCTACCGAAGGGAATGATTGAGACTGAAGGTTTCGACAAGCTGAAACCAATTTCAGACGTCTCTTGTCCGTTAACGACAGAGTCATGGATACTGAATCTATCTTGAAACCTAAAAAGGTTACCCTTGTCTGAGGAATCAACAAACTCTTGGTAAATTGATCCTCCAACCATGTTCTTGAAGAAAAGATACAAGTCGATTCGTATGAGATTCTGCTAAATGTGAAGACTGAGCAAGTACCAAGATATCGTCCAAATAAGGAAATACCACAATACCCTGTTCCCTGATTACAGATAGTAGGGCACCGAGAACCTTTGAAAAAATCCTTGGAGCTGTTGCTAGGCCAAACGGCAGAGCCACAAACTGGTAATGCTTGTCTAGAAAAGAGAATCTCAGAAACTGAAAGTGATCTGGATGAATCGGAATATGCAGATATGCATCCTGTAAATCTATTGTGGACATATAATGCCCTTGCTGAACAAAAGGCAGAATAGTCCTTATAGTTACCATTTTGAATGTTGGTATTCTTACATAACGATTCAATATCTTTAAATCCAGTACTGGTCTGAAGGAATTCTCCTTCTTTGGTACAATGAATAGATTTGAGTAGAACCCCAGACCTTGTTCCAGAACTGGAACAGGCACAATTACTCCAGCCAACTCTAGATCTGAAACACATTTCAGAAACGCTTGAGCCTTCACTGGATTTATTGGAACGCGAGAAAGAAAAAATCTTCTTGCAGGAGGCCTTATCTTGAAACCTATTCTGTACCCTTGAGAAACAATGTTCTGAATCCAAAGACTGTGAATCGAATTGATCCAAATTTCTTTGAAAAATCGTTATCTGCCCCCTACCAGCTGCGCTGGAATGAGGGCCGCACCTTCATGTGGACTTGGGAGCTGACTTTGGCTTTCTAAAAGGCTTGGATTTATTCCAGACTGGAGATGGTTTCCAAACTGATACCGTTCCTGTTGGGGAAGGATCAGGCTTTTGTTCCTTATTGTGACGAAAGGAACGAAAACGATTAGCAGCCCTATATTTACCTTTGGATTTTTTATCCTGTGGTAAAAAAGTTCCTTTCCCCCCAGTAACAGTTGAAATAATAGAATCCAACTGTGAACCAAACAATTTATTACCTTGGAAAGAAAGGGAAAGCAAAGTTGACTTAGAAGACATATCAGCATTCCAAGTTTTAAGCCATAAAGCTCTTCTAGCTAAAATAGCTAAAGACATACCTGACATCAACCCTAATGATGTCAAAGATGGCATCACAAATAAAGTTATTAGCATGTTGAAGAAGATTAACAATGCTATGAGTATTATGATCTGTTACTTGTTGTGCTAAAGCCTCCAACCAGAAAGTTGAAGCTGCAGCAACATCCGCCAAAGATATAGCAGGCCTAAGAAGATTACCTGAAAATAAATAAGCTTTTCTTAGAAAGGATTCAATTTTCCTATCTAAAGGATCCTTAAAGGAAGTACTATCTGCCGTAGGAATAGTAGTACGTTTAGCAAGAGTAGAGATAGCCCCATCAACCTTAGGGATTTTGTCCCAAAACTCTAATCTGTCAGATGGCACAGGATATAATTTCTTAAACCTTTTAGAAGGAGTAAATGAATTACCCAGATTATTCCATTCCCTGGAAATTACTTCAGAAATAGCATCAGGGACGGGAAAAACCTCCGGAATAACTACAGGAGGTTTAAAAACCGTATTTAAACGTTTAGATTTAGTATCAAGAGGACCAGAATCCTCTATTTCTAATGCAATTAAGACTTCTTTAAGTAAAGAACGAATAAATTCCATTTTAAATAAATATGAAGATTTATCAGTGTCAATCTCTGAAACAGAATCCTCTGAACCAGACAAATCATCATCAGAAACAGAATCAGAAAGATGTTGTTCATTTAAAAATTCATCTGGAAAATGAGAAGTTTTAAAAGACCTTTTACGTTTACTGGAAGGAGGAATAACAGACATAGCTTCCTAATAGATTTAGAAACAAAATCTCTTATATTAACAGGAACACCCTGAGTATTAGATGTTGACTGAACAGCAACAGGTAATGGAACATTACTAAAAGAAATATTATCTGCATTAGCAAGTTTATCATGACATTCATCACAAACAACAGCCGGAGGGACAGTTACCACAAGTTTACAGCAAATACACTTAACCTTGGTAGATCCAGCATCAGGCAGCGATTTTCCAGAAGTAGCTTCTGATTCAGGGTCAATCTGAGACATCTTGCAATATGTAATAGAAAAACAACATATAAAGCAAAATTTATCAAATTCCTTAAATGACAGTTTCAGGAATGGGAAAAAATGCCAAAGAACAAGCTTCTAGCAACCAGAAGCAAATAAACAACTAGACTTAAATAATGTGGAGACAATAATGACGCCCATATTTTTTAGCGCCAAAAAAGACGCCCACATTATTTGGCGCCAAAAATGACGCCACATCCGGTGACGCCAACATTTTTGGCGCGAAAAAACGTCAAAAACATGACGCAACTTCCGGCGACAAGTATGACGCCGGAAATGACAAAGAAAATTTTTGCGCCAAAAAAGTCTGCGCCAAGAATGACGCAATAAAATGAACCATTTTCAGCCCCCGCGAGCCTAACAGCCCACAGGGAAAAAAGTCAATTTTTAAGGTATTTTTTTTTTAATTCATATGCATTATCCCAATAATGAAACTGACTGTCTGAAAAAAGGAATATTGAAAATCCTGAATCAAGGCAAATAAATGTTTAAACACATATATTTAGAACTTTATATAAAAGTGCCCAACCATAGCTTAGAGTGTCACAAAAAATAAGGCTTACTTACCCCAGGACACTCATCTACATGTAGTAGAAAGCCAAACCAGTACTGAAACGAGAATCAGTAGAGGTAATGGTACATAAGAGTATATCGTCGATCTGAAAAGGGAGGTAAGAGATGAATCTCTACGACCGATAACAGAGAACCTATGAAATAGATCCCGTAGAAGGGACCATTGAATTCAAATAGGCAATACTCTCTTCACATCCCTCTGACATTCACTGCACACTGAGAGGAAAACCGGGCTCCAGCCTGCTGCGAAGCGCATATCAACGTAGAATCTAGCACAAACTTACTTCACCACCTCCACGGGAGGCAAAGTTTGTAAAACTGATTTGTGGGTGTGGTGAGGGGTGTATTTGTAGGCATTTTGAGGTTTGGGAAACTTTGCCCCTCCTGGTAGGAATGTATATCCCATACGTCACTAGCTCATGGACTCTTGCTAATTACATGAAAGAAATAGATTTATACTAGGGAATAATAAATCTTTTTATATTTTAGGTAACAATATATTTTAGATTATTATATACTGTTTCATAGCCACATGGAGTTAGAAGAAACTCATTGCAGTCTTTTGTCTCCATCACATAACATTTTTCTCCTTTCTAGGGCAACAGTATATGAACATCAATACAATTATTTTGAGTTAAAAGGGACAAAAAAATGAATATTCCAATTAATGACTTGTGGATTGATGTGTCACTATTTGAAAAATGAAAACGTTTATTTATTGTATACAGAAACTTTCCTTCCTTACAAAAGTATGGCCATAGCACCTCTTTTCCTGTAATAAATGGTTTACTACACATGAAATATATTCTCAAAGGTTTTAATAGCGTAAATATTTTATTTAATTGACATGCCTTCATATGCCAGGAAGGAAACAAAACCACATATGTTAATGGTCAGTTGGTCTTAAAATCCTGTGATAATTCAAATCTAAAAGGTAAATAGTCAGCTTTCAGATGGCAAGAGTGGAACTTTGGGAACGATTATGAGAGGACCAGGATTTTTGGATACATTTTGCCGCCGCCCACCCCATATTACATACCATCCCATTGCTAGTTAAAGGAATATAAAAACAAATTTTTTTTTAGAGCATGACATTTTAAGCAACTTTTTAATTAAAGGGACAGTCAACACCAGAATTGTTGTTGTTTTAAAAGATAGATAATACCTTAATTACCCATTCCCCAATTTTGCATATCCAACAGTTATAATAATACACGTTTTACCTCTGAAATTACCTTGTATCTAAGCCTCTGCAGACTTGCATTTGAGCCAATCCGTGCTCACTCCTCGGTTATTTCATGTGCATGTGCTCAATGTTATCTATATGAAACATGAACTAATGCCTTCTAGTGGTGAAAAACTGTCAAAATGCATTTAGATTAGAGGCGGCCTTCAAGGTCTAAGAAATTCGCATATGAAACTCCCTGGTTTACCTTTCAACTAAGAATACCAAGAGAACAAAGCAAATTTGGTGATAAAAGTAAATTGGAAAGTTGTTTAAAATGATATGCCCTATTTGAATCATGAAAGTTTTTTTGGACTTGACTGTCCCTTTAACTCCTATTGTCAATTTTTCTTCATTCTCTTGGTATCTGTATTTAAAAAGCAGGAATGTAAAAGCTTAGGAGCTGGACCATTTTTGGTTCAGCACCTGGGTAGCACTAGCTGATTGGTGGCTAAATTCAAATCAGACAGTAGTAGTGCTGCATAGCAAATCAGACAACGGCAGTGCTGCATAGCAAATCAGACAACGGCAGTGCTGCATAGCAAATCAGACAACGGCAGTGCTGCATAGCAAATCAGACAACGGCAGTGCTGCATAGCAAATCAGACAACGGTAGTGCTGCATAGCAAATCAGACAGTGGCAGTGCTGCATAGCAAATCAGACGGTGGCAGTGCTGCATAGCAAATCAGACGGTGGCAGTGCTGCATAGCAAATCAGACGGTGGTTGTGCTGCATAGCAAATCAGACGGTGGTTGTGCTGCATAGCAAATCAGACGGTGGTTGTGCTGCATAGCAAGTCAGATAGTGGTTGTGCTGCATAGCAAGTCAGACAATGGTTATGCTGCATAGCAAGTCAGACAGTGGTAGCGCTGCATAGCAAGTAAGACAGTGGTAGCGCTGCATAGCAAATCAGACAGTGGTTGTGCTGCATAGCAAGGCAGACAGTGGTTGTGCTGCATAGCAAGGCAGACAGTGGTTGTGCTGCATAGCAAGGCAGACAGTGGTTGTGCTGCATAGCAAATCAGACGGTGGTTGTGCTGCATAGCAAGTCAGATAGTGGTTGTGCTGCATAGCAAGTCAGACAATGGTTATGCTGCATAGCAAGTCAGACAGTGGTAGCGCTGCATAGCAAGTAAGAAAGTGGTAGCGCTGCATAGCAAATCAGACAGTGGTTGTGCTGCATAGCAAATCAGACAGTGGTTGTGCTGCATAGCAAGGCAGACAGTGGTTGTGCTGCATAGCAAGGCAGACAGTGGTTGTGCTGCATAGCAAGGCAGACAGTGGTTGTGCTGCATAGCAAGGCAGACAGTGGTTGTGCTGCATAGCAAGGCAGACAGTGGTTGTGCTGCATAGCAAGGCAGACAGTGGTTGTGCTGCATAGCAAGGCAGACAGTGGTTGTGCTGCATAGCAAGGCAGACAGTGGTTGTGCTGCATAGCAAGGCAGACAGTGGTTGTGCTGCATAGCAAGGCAGACAGTGGTTGTGCTGCATAGCAAGGCAGACAGTGGATATGCTGCATAACAAATCAGACAGTGGTTGTGCTGCATAAAAAATCAGATAGTGGTTGTGCTGTATAGCAAGTCAGATAGTGGTTGTGCTACATAGCAAGTCAGACAGTGGTTGTGCTGCATAGCAAGTCAGACAGTGGTTGTGCTGCATGAGTTCAGACTCAGAGACTGGTTAAAAGTGAGTGACACTGACATCAAATAATTCACATCACCAATCTCTTCTCACCCCCAGTGAGTGATCCACGGTCCAGCCACCAGTCTCACTGCCGGCCGCCATTGGCCCTGCCCTGGCTGTGTCACAGACAGTCCAGAGACTCACAGTTGCTGCTTGTTACCTCTACCTTACAAATTGACTGTTGTCAATGTCACCACCCACAAGCACAGAGTCACCGACCATGCATATTTTCTGCCGTGCCCTCAGAGAGACTCCCGCCACGTCACCATTCCTCCTAAGTTCTTACCTACCTCACTCTCTCTGTACTTAACTCATCTGCTGTGTGTGCGGTCTCGCCATCTCCGTTTCGCTGGGTGGGCATCATCACTCTCCAGTCTCCTCTCCCACCTAACATGGCATGGCTGATTTTCACAGTGGTGTAAAGGACATATGAGTCTCAATCACGCAATGGAGCCAGGAATACCGCATTCCCTCTCAGTCCAGGCAGCGCAGCTGCGCAAGTGAGCTCCGCCTCCACTGTCACCACATCATGCGCGCCCACATACATTCCCATAGGCTCTTGTTGATTTAGCCTCCCAACGTCATCCTAGGTCAGGTCTGTAGCCTTTAGGAGACTAGGAGGAAGCTTCAGGGCGAGTGGTAGATGATAAACCCCGGCAGTCGGCACCGCTCTCGGCGCCCCCCTGCTGGAGGTACCCTAAGGCAGCTGCCTATGCTGCCTTACACAAGCGCTGGCCCTGTTTGGAACAGAGTTACAAAGAGATGAGTCCTGGGGCAGTCCCTAAAGATCAGAGACACACAACCAGGAAGCCTAGGCTATTAGAGAGTGAGACCCCAAACAGATAATAAAAATGTATTCTTACCTAATAATTTATTTTCTTTCTTGGTAGTGAGAGTCCACAAAATCCTATTCTTACAAATGGGAATACATCACATAGCCATCAGGAGGAGGCAAAGACACGCCAACAAAAGCATTCAACTATCCGTCTTATTTCCCCTTCCTCCCTGTAGTTCATATTTGAGGATATGGAAAAGTAAGAGAGATACAAGGGGTAAGAAGTGCAAATTAGAACTGATGCCTATCGCAATAAAAAATGTAAGAATACATTTTCTTTTCTTTTTCTTTCTAATATTAGTGACAGTCCACAAAATCCTATTCTTATAAAATGGAAATCTTTACCCCAGCTGTGGAGTCTACCATAAAGAAGGGCGGGATTTATAGGCAAGGCAGTTACCTAAACCCTAAACACGTATCGCCTTAAGAACCTTTCTGTCAAAGGAAAACTCTATGGAGTCAAAAGAACATCAAACTGGTAAAATTGTGAGAACGTATGCAAGAAAAAAAGGTAGCAGCTGACCGATCCGTGCTACCAAAACCCTATTATTGGAGACCCAAAATGTAGATACTGAACGTGTGGAATGGACTGTGATACGTGCCGGAGGCTGAAGACCTGCTTCCATGTAAGCCCTCCGATAAGATTCCTCCACCAAGACGACAAGGAAGATCAGTAGCTTTCTAACTCTTGAGCTAACCAGAGAAAACAGAAAACAAGCTTGTAACCTACGAAAATCCTAAGTAGCATGAAGGAAAATTTAATGCCCTACTACATCTAAAATATGCAATAGCCTCACCATAGAGGAACAAGGATAGGACATAAAGATGGCACCACGATCTACCGATTTATGTAATCAGGCGAAACTACTTTGGGCAGGAAACCTGGTTTGGTCTTCAAAACCGCCTTATCTAAAAGAGGGTGAATAAAAAAAGGCCCATGTCAGAGCACAAGCTCTGCTTCTTGATAAGGAGGAAAACTGGAGAGCCGATGCTCTGAAAATCCATGGTCAGAAGATATTGCCAACAAGAAAACACCTTCCAGGAAAATAACTTAATGTCTGATTCCAACCAGAGCCTGAACAAAGGATTGAAAATCGAACAACCATGCCAAAGTTTTAAGCAACAAAACAGATAGTGCCGAAATCTGGCCCATATTAGAACAGACAAGAGACCCATATCAAGTCCCTCCCGAAGGAACAGAAGAATATGCGGAATTCTTAGCTTGTGCCAAGACAAAACACACTCAGCACACCAAGACGCATAAACCTTCCATACCTTAGATAAATACTCTTGGTGACAGGTTTACACGCCTGGACAGGAGAGTCAAACACAGACTCAGAAAATCTTCTCTGAGCCAGAGGAGCCGTTCAAACTTCATGCAGACAGCCTCAGAGAGTCTGTTTTCGAAAAGAACAGACCTTGAGCTAGAAGGTCCAGCCACAGAAAGCCACCCCGGAGGAGTAGACAATATTCGTATGAGAACTGATATTAAATTCTGTGTTGACATGCACAGGAAAATTGCAGACACCCTCTCCTGAAAAATCTTATGAGAGGGTGAACTAAAAGGCCCATGTTAGAGCACAAGCTCTGCTTCTTGACGTGCCTGGAGTTGAAACTGGAACCTTCAGTCTCTGGACGTTTGGCTTATACCCTGAGCCACTGGAGAGCTCTTCCGGATATCCCCATAGAGAAGCAATCTGGTTAGAAGCTCAGCACTGGCTGCTGGATTTAAACCAACAACTATTGAGTTGCAAGCCGCAAAGCTAACCGCTAGGCTACATTGGGCTACTCTGAAAATATTCTTTATGAGAGACCATTCACCGGAGTTAAGAGTCTGCCGACTTTGAAAGTCTGCTTCGCAGTTCTCCGCCCCTGACATGGCAATTGCTGAAATTAGACATTGTTGACCTTCTGACAGTTCAGAATGAGAATCACCTTTAATGCCAAAGAAATGCGAGTCCCCCCTTGGAGGATGACATACGCCACCACAGTGACGTTGTGTGACTGAGATTGAATAGAACGGGTGGAACTCGGTTGAGGCCACACTAGAAGAGCCTTGAAGATGGTTCTGAGTTCCAGATATTTATAGGTAAAGACGTCTCTAGATAGGACCACGCTCCCAGAAGACCCAAACTGCTCCACAGTCTAAGAGACTAGTAAACGTAGATATTTCCTAGGACGGATGAAAAAAGCTCCTGTCCCACATTACAAGCTCTGACGCCAGCCACCAAAAAAATAAATAATTCAAATTTGTACTTACCTGATAAATTTAAAAAAGAAAACCTTTAACTTATGGGAATTACTCTACCTGGACACCAAGAAGAGGCAAAAACACCCCAAACAAGACTATAAATATCCCTCCCACTTCCCCTACTCTCCAGTAGTTCAGCCAAGGAAAAGTGAAGAGAGATACAAGGGGTACAGAGGTGCAAAAAAAAAAAAAAAAAAAAAACTGCCGCCACTACACATTTAGTATCTGGTCGGGGTCGTGGGCTCTCACTGCTAAGAAAAATTCATTTATCAGGTAAGCATACATTTTATTTTCCTTCTATTAGAAGGGAGAGTCCACAAAAACATTCCTAACCAATGGGAAACTCATACCCAAGCTGTGAATTTCCGAAATGTTTGGGACTGAAAGGTAGGGAAAGCAGTCCTATTTACGAGGTACCACCACTTGTAGAACCCTCCTCCCAAAAGCTGCCTCTGCAAAAGCAAAAACATAAAATTTATAGAACTTTGTGAAAGTGTGCAATGAAGACCAGGTTGCAGGCTTACAGATTGGTTCGAAGGGGGGTCTTGACCTGCTTCCTGATATGCCATGCAAATTAGACTTCTCAACTAAAAGGAAATGGTTAAAGCTGAGGCCTTCTGCCCCTTGTGCTTACCAGTATAGAGGACAAATAAGGAAGAAGATTGACAAAATTCCTTAGTAGAGTGAAGTTATAACTTAAATTTTCTGACCACATCCAAATTATGTAACAATCTCTACTTGGAAGAAGACGGATTAGGACAAAGGGAAGGAACCACAATCTCCTGGTTGATGTTGCAAATATTCACTACCTTAGGTAGAAAGCCAAGTTGAGTCCTCAACACAGCCTTATTATGATAGACCACCAGATATGGAGGATAACACATCAAAGCTGAAATCTCTGATACTGCGAACAGAGGAAATAGCCAAAACAAAAAACCACCTTCCAAGTGAGTAATTTAATATCAACAGTATGCAAAGGCTCAAACGGAGCCCTATGAAGAACCCTGAGAACTAAATTTAGGCTCCAAGGGGGAGCAACAGGTTTGAAAACAGGTTTAATTCTAACCAGATCCTCCTGGTGAAACTAAAGTATTTGCAGAGTCTTAATTCTACACCAAGAGAAACCTCACTGGTCACACTAGTGAAGAGAAGTCCTCCAGATCTTGTGGTAGATATGTCTGGTGACAGGCTTGCAAGCCTGAATAAGAGTATTAATCACATTGCAGATGGAAGCAGCACAAACCGGTAGTGTTTGTTTAGGAAGGTGAACCAAAAAAAGCTGTGGTACTCCCTGTGTATTGGAATGTGTAGATACGCATCCTTCAGGTCTATTCTGGACATGAACTGTCCCTCCTGAACAAGAGGATGGAAAGATCTTATTGTTTCCATAATGAAGGTGGAAACTCTTACAAACCTTTTGAGCCCTTATAGGTCCAATATAGGACACAACGTGCCCTCCCTCCTTGGGTACCACAAAGAGATTTGTGTAAAATGATTGTCCCCTCTCTGATGGGGAGACAGGAACCACCACTTCCATGGCTGAGAGGTCCTCAACACAACAAAGTAGTGCAACCCCCTTAATTAGATTTCCAGATACCCTTGATATTAGGAAGTGGTCCCTTGGGGGACAGGAATGAAAGCTTATTGTGTAACACTGGCAAATAAATATCCAGCACCCAAGAGTCCTGGACAGACTGACACCATTCCTTCTGGAACAGAGAAAGTCTGCCCACCATGCGACCTGATCCCAAGGTCAGGGGCGATCCCATCATGTTGATTTATCTTGGGAAGCTTGTTCTTATTCCACCCCTGGGTGGGCTTCCAGGTAGGCCTGGGAGACTCAGTTTTACTCACTTCTGCATCCCACCAGATGACACTTGGGTTTAGACTTCTTGTCAGCCAGTAGGAAAGCTCCCTTGCCACCTGTGACTACGATAGAGTCCAGACCAGGACCAAACAGGGACTTACCCTTTAACCACAGCAACAGCAGTCTAGATTTAGACACGTTATCTGCTGACCAGGATTTTCGTGGACTCTCACTGCCAATAGAAGGAAAGGAGTCCCTGGTGACAGGGTCCAGATCTAGCACATGAACCAGATCTGAATGATCTCTATTCCATTGTTTTAGTATGCACAACAGTAGAGGTAGTAAATGAAAGTGAACAAAAGGCATAGGCAGAGCTCCACTATCCACTATCGAAGGATAGAGGGAAGATTGCAAACACAGACATCTCGGCTGGGGTTGGTCCTGCATGGATCTGTAAGGAAAATGCTCATAAACATAAAATCTATGATCACTCCCAGTAAACCTACTCTTGTCTGAAAACCAAGAGAACTCATTTCCAGATTAACTCCCAACCATGACTCTGAAGGCACCAGAGCAACCTCTCTGCGAGAGGCCACTAACTGAAAGGATGGCGCTAGAACCACTGCTAATAGAGATCTAAACACCTTTGTGAAACCATAGCAAGACCAAAGGAAGCATATTTGTAACACATTAGTGAAAATAATTGCACGGTGAAGGACATGTAGCCATAGCCGGAAAGTTTACCACTGAGCCAGTGGAACACCCGTAAATTTAAAGAAGATACTGGTGATCTCTTCAGGTAATGTGAGTGATTGCTGATCAGAGTATCTTTGCTGTATTTAAACCTGTGTCTCCTGGTCCCTGGTTCAGTATGCTACCTATTGAGCTAATCAGAATACTATATCAATAAAAGTATTCTAGGGCACAGCAATAGATAACAGAAGTAGTGAATATAGAACATGACTTAGGAGAATGGCACCAATACAGGTATAGTATTGCACAGCAACAAAAAGCAGTAGTGCAGGATATGTCAATACTAACGATACACACACAAATAAAATAAACTATTGCACGGAAATAATAACAGTAATACCCGCAATGGAAAATACTATAGTAGTCACTCACACGTTAAGTAGACTATTGCATAGCAATAAATAGCTGTAGTACCTCAGTATGAAGTATAAAAAATACTAAACATTCACACAAGTAGATTATATATTATATGGTATAAATAACAGGATACAAGAAAAGAAAAAACAAAATTTATGCTTACCTGATAAATTTCTTTCTTTTGCGATGTACTGAGTCCACGGATTCATCCTAACTTGTGGGATATTGTCCTTCTTGACAGGAAGTAGCAAAGAGAGCACCACAGCACGGCTGTCTATATAGCTCCCCCCTTAACTCCACCCCCCAGTCATTCGACCGAAGGCCAAGGAAGAAAAGGAGAAACTATAAGGTGCAGAGGTGACTGAAGTTTAAATAAAAAAATATTATCTGTCTTGAATAGACAGGGTGGGCCGTGGACTCGGTACATCGCAAAAGAAAGAAATTTATCAGGTAAGCATAAATTTTGTTTTCTTTTGCATGATGTACCGAGTCCACGGATTCATCCTAACTTGTGGGATACCAATACCAAAGCTTTAGGACACGGATGAAGGGAGGGACAAGACAGGAACCTAAACGGAAGGCACCACTGCTTGCAAAACCTTTCTCCCAAAAATAGCCTCTGAAGAAGCAAAAGTATCAAATTTATAAAATTTTTAAAAGATATCAAGAGACGACCAAGTCGCAGCCTTACAAATCTGTTCAACAGAAGCATCATTTTTAAAAGCCCATGTGGAAGCTACCGCTCTAGTAGAATGAGCTGTAATCCTTTCAGGAGGCTGCTGTCCAGCAGTCTCATAAGCCAAACGGATGATGCTTTTCAGCCAAAAGGAAAGAGAAGTCGCAGTAGCCTTTTGACCCCTACGCTTTCCAGAATAGACAACAAACAAAGAAGATGTTTGACGAAAATCTTTGGTTGCCTGCAAATAAAATTTCAAAGCCCGAACCACGTCCAAGTTGTGCAACAGACGTTCCTTCTTACAAGAAGGATTAGGACACAGAGAAGGAACAACAATTTCTTGATTGATATTCCTGTTAGTAACAACCTTAAGTAGGAACCCAGGCTTGGTACGCAAAACCACCTTATCAGCATGGAACACAAGATAAGGAGAGTCAAATTGTAATGCAGATAGTAAAGAAACTCTTCAAGCTGAAGAGATAGCAACTAGGAACAAAACTTTCCAAGATAAAAACATAATTTATGCTTACCTGATAAATTTATTTCTCTTGTAGTGTATCCAGTCCACAGATCATCCATTACTTGTGGGATATTCTCCTTCCCAACAGGAAGTTGCAAGAGGATCACCCACAGCAGAGCTGCTATATAGCTCCTCACCTAACTGCCATATCCAGTCATTCGACCGAAACAAGCCGAGAAAGGAGAAACCATAGGGTGCAGTGGTGACTGAAATTTGATTAAAATTTAGACCTGCCTTAAAAGGACAGGGCGGGCCGTGGACTGGATACACTACAAGAGAAATAAATTTATCAGGTAAGCATAAATTATGTTTTCTCTTGTTAAGTGTATCCAGTCCACGGATCATCCATTACTTGTGGGATACCAATACCAAAGCTTAAGTACACGGATGATGGGAGGGACAAGGCAGGAACTTAAATGGAAGGAACCACTGCCTGTAGAACCTTTCTCCCAAAAACAGCCTCCGAAGAAGCAAAAGTATCAAATTTATAGAATTTTGAAAAGGTATGAAGCGAAGACCAAGTCGCAGCCTTGCAAATCTGTTCAACAGAGGCCTCATTTTTAAAGGCCCCGGTGGAAGCCACAGCTCTAGTCGAATGAGCTGTAATTCTTTCAGGGGTTGCTGTCCAGCAGTCTCATATGCTAAACGGATTATACTCCGAAGCCAAAAAGAAAGAGAGGTTGCCGAGGCCTTTTGACCTCTCCTCTGTCCAGAGTAAATAACAAACAGGTGAGATGTTTGGCGAAAATCTTTAGTAGCCTGCAAGTAAAACTTCAATGCACGGACTACGTCTAGATTATGCAAAAGACGTTCCTTCTTTGAAGAAGGATTAGGGCATAATGATGGAACAACTATCTCTTGATTGATATTCTTGTTAGAAACCACCTTAGGTAAAAACCCAGGTTTTGTACGCAGAACTACTTTATCTGAATGAAAGATCAGATAAGGAGAATCACAATGTAAGGCAGATAACTCTGAGACTCTTCGAGCCGAGGAAATAGCCATCAGAAAAAGAACTTTCCATGATAGAAGTTTGATATCAATAGAATGAAGGGGCTCAAACGGAAACCCTTGAAGAACTTTAAGAACCAAGTTTAAGCTCCATGGGGGAGCAACAGGTTTAAACACAGGCTTAATTCTAACTAAAGCCTGACAAAATGCCTGAACGTCTGGAACTTCTGCCAGACGATTGTGTAAAAGAATAGACAGAACAGAAATCTGTCCCTTTAAAGAACTAGCTGACAGTCCTTTGTCCAAAACCTCTTGGAGGAAGGACAATATCCTAGGAATCCTAACCCTACTCCATGAGTAATTCTTGTATTCACACCAATGAAGATATTTACGCCAAATCTTGTGGTAAATTTTCCTGGTGACAGGCTTTCGTGCCTGTATTAAGGTATCAATTACTGACTCAGAGAAGCCACGCTTTGATAGGATCAAGCGTTCAATCTCCATGCAGTCAGTCTCAGAGAAAGTAGATTCGGATGATTGAAAAGACCTTGTATTAGAAGGTCTTGTCTCAGAGGCAGAGTCCATGGTGGAAAGGATGACATGTCCACTAGGTCTGCATACCTGGTCCTGCGTGGCCACGCAGGCGCTATCAATATCACTGATGCTCTTTCCTGTTTGATTTTGGCAATCAGACGAGGGAGCAGAGGAAACGGTGGAAACACAAAGGCCAGGTTGAAGAACCAAGGCGCTGCTAGAGCATCTATCAGTGCCGTTTCTGGGTCCCTGGACCTGGATCCGTAACAAGGAAGCTTGGCGTTCTGGCGAGACGCCATGAGATCCAGTTCTGGTTTGCCCCAACGGAGAACCAATTGAGCAAACACCTCCGGATGGAGTTCCCACTCCCCCGGATGAAAAGTCTGACGACTTAGAAAATCCGCCTCCCAGTTCTCTACCCCTGGGATATGGATCGCTGATAGGTGGCAAGAGTGAGTCTCTGCCCAGCGAATTATCTTGGAGACTTCTGACATCGCTAGGGAACTCCTGGTCCCCCCTTGATGGATGATGTAAGCCACAGTCATGATGTTGTCCGACTGAAATCTGATGAACCTCAGTGTTGCTAACTGAGGCCAAGCTAGAAGAGCATTGAATATTGCTCTTAACTCCAGAATATTTATTGGGAGGAGTTTCTCCTCCTGAGTCCATGAACCCTGAGCCTTCAGGGAGTTCCAGACTGCACCCCAACCTAGAAGGCTGGCGTCTGTTACAATGGTCCAATCTGGCCTGCGAAAGGTCATACCTTTGGACAGATGGACCGAAGATAACCACCAGAGAAGAGAATCTCTGGTTTCCTGATCCAGATTTAGTAGAGGGGACAAATCTGTGTAATCCCCATTCCACTGACTGAGCATGCATAATTGCAGCGGTCTGAGATGCAGGCGCGCAAATGGCACTATGTCCATCGCCGCTACCATTAAGCCGATTACTTCCATGCACTGAGCCACCATGGTGCGCGGAATGGAGTGAAGAACACGGCAAGCATTTAGAAGTTTTGATAACCTGGACTCCGTCAGGTAAATTTTCATTTCTATAGAATCTATCAGAGTCCCTAGGAAGGAAACCCTTGTGAGAGGAGATAGAGAACTCTTTTCTTCGTTCACTTTCCACCCATGCGACCTCAGAAATGCCAGAACTATCTCTGTATGAGACTTAGCAATTTGAAAGCTTGACGCCTGTATCAGGATGTCGTCTAGGTAAGGAGCCACCGCTATGCCTCGCGGTCTTAGAACCGCCAGAAGTGAGCCCAGAACCTTTGTAAAAATTCTTGGGGCTGTAGCCAACCCAAATGGAAGAGCTACAAACTACAAAGGTAATGCCTGTCTAGAAAGGCAAACCTCAGGAACCGATGATGATTCTTGTGGATCGGAATGTGAAGGTAGGCATCCTTTAAGTCCACTGTGGTCATGTACTGACCCTCTTGGATCATGGGTAAAATGGTTCGAATAGTTTCCATCTTGAATGATGGAACTCTGAGGAATTTGTTTAGGATCTTTAGATCCAAAATTGGTCTGAAGGTTCCCTCTTTTTTGGGAACCACAAACAGATTTGAATAAAACCCCTGTCCTTGTTCCGTCCACGGAACTGGATGGATCACTCCCATTACAAGGAGGTCTTGCACGCAGCTTAGGAATGCCTCTTTCTTTATCTGGTTTGCAGATAATCTTGAAAGGTGAAATCTCCCTTGTGGGGGAGAAGCTTTGAAGTCCAGAAGATATCCCTGAGATATGATCTCCAACGCCCAGGGATCCTGAACATCTCTTGCCCACCCCTGGGCGAAGAGAGAGAGTCTGCCCCCTACTAGATCCGTTGTCGGATAGGGGGCCGCTCCTTCATGCTGTCTTGGAGGCAGCAGCAGGCTTTCTGGCCTGCTTGCCCTTGTTCCAGGACTGGGTAGGTTTCCAGGCCTGCTTAGATTGAGGAAAAGTTCCCTCTTATTTTTAAGTAGAGGGAGCTGATCCTGCACCTGCCTTGAAATTTCGAAAGGCACGAAAATTAGACTGTTTGGCCCTTGATTTGGCCCTGTCCTGAGGAAGGGTATGACCCTTACCTCCAGTAATGTTAGCAATAATTTCTTTCAAACCAGGCCCGAATAAGGTCTGCCCCTTGAAAGGAATGTTAAGTAATTTAGACTTTGAAGTCACATCAGCTGACCAGGATTTAAGCCATAGCGCCCTACGCGCCTGGATGGCGAATCCGGAATTCTTAGCCGTTAGTTTAGTCAAATGAACAATGGCATCAGAAACAAATGAGTTAGCTAGCTTAAGTGTTCTAAGCTTGTCAATAATTTCAGTCAATGGAGCTGTATGGATGGCCTCTTCCAGGGCCTCAAACCAGAATGCAGCCGCAGCAGTGACAGGCGCAATGCATGCAAGGGGCTGTAAAATAAAACCTTGTTGAATAAACATTTTCTTAAGGTAACCCTCTAATTTTTTATCCATTGGATCTGAAAAAGCACAACTGTCCTCAACCGGGATAGTGGTACGCTTTGCTAAAGTAGAAACTGCTCCCTCCACCTTAGGGACTGTCTGCCATAAGTCCCGTGTAGTGGCATCTATTGGAAACATTTTTTTAAATATAGGAGGTGGGGAAAAGGGCACACCGGGTCTATCCCACTCCTTACTAATAATTTCTGTAAGCCTTTTAGGTATTGGAAAAACATCAGTACTCACCGGCACTGCATAGTATTTATCCAGCCTACACAATTTCTCTGGCACTGCAATTGTGTCACAGTCATTCAGAGCAGCTAATACCTCCCCAAGTAACACACAGAGGTTCTCAAGCTTAAATTTAAAATTAGAAATCTCTGAATCAGGTCTCCCCGATTCAGAGACGTCACCCACAGACTGAAGCTCTCCGTCCTCAGGTTCTGCATATTGTGACGCAGTATCAGACATGGCTCTTACAGCATCTACGCGCTCTGTATCCCGTCTAAACCCAGAGCTATCGCGCTTGCCTCTCAATTCAGGCAATCTGGCTAATACCTGTGACAGGGTATTATTCATGATTGCAGCCATGTCCTGCAAAGTAATCGCTATGGGCATCCCTGATGTACTTGGCGCCATATTAGCGTGTGTCCCTCGAGCGGGAGGCGAAGGGTCCGACACGTGGGGAGAGTTAGTCGGCATAACTTCCCCCTCGACAGACCCCTCTGGTGACAATTCTTTTATAGATAAAGACTGATCTTTACTGTTTAAGGTGAAATCAATACATTTAGTACACATTCTCCTATGGGGTTCCACCATGGCTTTTAAACATAATGAACAAGTAGTTTCCTCTGTGTCAGACATGTTTGTACAGACTAGCAATGAGACTAGCAAGCTTGGAAAACACTTTAAACAAAGTTAACAAGCAATATAAAAAAACGTTACTGTGCCTTTAAGAGGAACAAATTTTGGCAAAATTTGAAATAACAGTGAAAAAAGGCAGTTACACTAACGAAGTTTTTACAGTGTATGTAACAAGTTAGCAGAGCATTGCACCCACTTGCAAATGGATGATTAACCCCTTAATACAAAAAACAGATTAACAAAACGAAAAATATGTTTTTTTAACAGTCATAACAACTGCCACAGCTCCTACTTTTGAAGCCTTTTGAGCCCATCAGAGATGTCCTATAGCATGCAGGGGACTGCTGAGGGAAGCTGAATGTCACAGTTTGTAATTTTAACTGCACCAACTGTAACTTTTATACTATAACAGTGGAAAGCCTCAGGAAACTGTTTCTAGGCAAAAATAAAGCCAGCCATGTGGAAAAAACTAGGCCCCAATAAGTTTTATCACCAAAGCATATATAAAAATGATTAAACATGCCAGCAAACGTTTTATATTACACTTTTATAAGAGTATGTATCTCTGTTAATAAGCCTGATACCAGTCGCTATTAAATCACTGCATTTAGGCTTAACTTACATTAATCCGGTATCAGCAGCATTTTTCTAGCAAGTTCCATCCCTAGAAATATGTTTACTGCACATACCTTATTGCAGGAAAACCTGCACGCCATTCCCTCTCTGAAGTTACCTCACTCCTCAGAATATGTGAGAACGGCAATAGATCTTAGTTACTTCTGCTAAGATCATAGAAATCACAGGCAGATTCTTCTTCTAATGCTGCCTTTGATAAAACAGTACACTCCGGTACCATTTAAAAATAACTTTTGATTGAAGTTAAGAAACTAACTATAATACACCACTCTCCTCTTACTACGTCCATCTTTGTTGAGGGTTGCAAGAGAATGACTGGATATGGCAGTTAGGGGAGGAGCTATATAGCAGCTCTGCTGTGGGTGATCCTCTTGCAACTTCCTGTTGGGAAGGAGAATATCCCACAAGTAATGGATGATCCGTGGACTGGATACACTTAACAAGAGAAAGCTTAATATCTATGGAAAGCATGGGTTCAAACGGAACCCCCTGAAGAACTCTAAGAACTAAATTTAGAAAAGAAGAGAAAAAAAAACAGTTTTACTGAGAAACGCGACGCATTGTTTCTCTGCTTTTCCAAGCTTTTATTGGCACAAATATGAGTTGTGTATTTTATAACTTTTTAAATAAATTTGTTTTTAACTTTACCAACTCTGTGTGTCGTGTATAGCTTGGTGCTACGCTACTATCAGGGCAAGAATCCCTGACCCCAGTATCCTGCTCTTATACCCTGCTGGTATATTCATTGGGTCTGATTCTGCATTCTGGAGTTATCCTTGATCAGCTAGCTGGACTGCTGCAGAAATCCAGCCTGTCTCTATAGGCATAACTGATTGCCTTTGATACAAGTGAGTACCCTGTGTTCGTCTCTTGTCACCATCCACCATTGATCTGCACCATTGGCGCCTCTATCTATTGTTCTTTTCTAACAGATTGCCTTCCATTGGATGTTGTTAGAGAGCTGCCTCTGTGACACCTTGAACATCAAACTATGTTATCCTGATTCTGGAGAATTTACAGCCAGCTGATATTATCTGGACTTTATCCTGACGCTGATTTAATTTGGTGGTAAAATTCCACACTTTTGCGCTTGGAGATATTTATAATTCACATAATTTGTTGTTTTGTGCACTTTTCTTCCTTTTATTTATACATCTATGTATATTAACATTTTTTCATATTTGATCATTTGCCCTATATAGCGCCTCCTACAGGATATCAGGGAACGTGTGCATATTCTGTTACCTTGATTACCTTTATATTGCTTGTAAGAACTAAATTTAGATTCCATGGCAGAGCGATAGGTTTAAACACAGGCTTAATTCTAACTAAAGCCTGACAAAAAGCCCGAACGTCTGGAACATCTGCCAGACCCTTGTTCAACAAAATAGACAGAGCAGATATCTGCCCCTTTAGGGAACTAGCTGATAATCCTTTCTCCAATCCCTCTTGGAGAAAAGACAACATTCTAGGAATCCTGATTTTACTCCAGGAGAAGCCTTTGGATTTGCACCAAAAAAGATATTTACGCCATATCTTCTGATAAATTTTCCTGGTAACAGGCTTTCAAGCCTGAATCAAGGTATTTATGACTGACTCAGAGAAACCCCGCTTTGATAGAATCAAGCGTTCAATCTCCAAGCAGTCAGTTGCAGAGAAATTAGATTTGGATGCTTGAATGGACCTTGAATCAGAAGGTCCTGTCTCAATGGCAGAGACCGTGGTGGAAGGGATGACATGTCCACCAGGTCTGCATACCAAGTCCTGCGTGGCCACGCAGGCGCTATCAAAATCACTGATGCTCTCTCCTGTTTGATTCTGGCAATCAGACGTGGAAGGAGAGGAAATGGTGGAAACACATAAGCCAGGTTGAACGACCAGGGTACTGCTAGAGCGTCTAGGAGTACAGTCTGAGGATCCCTTGACCTGGAGCCGTAACAAGGAAGTTTGGCGTTCTGACGAGATGCCATCAGATCCAACTCTGGTGTGCCCCATAGCCGAACCAGCTGAGCAAACACCTTCGGATGGAGTTCCCACTCCCCCGGATGAAAAGTCTGACGACTTAGAAAATCTGCCTCCAAGTTCTCTACACCTGGGATATAGATCGCTGACAGATGGCAAGAGTGAGCCTCTGCCCATTGGATTATCCTTAAGACCTCTATCATCGCTAAGGAACTCTTTGTTCCGCCCTGATGATTGATATAAGCCACAGTCGTGATGTTGTCCGACTGAAACCTGATGAATCTGGCCGAAGCCAGCTGAGGCCATGCCTGGAGAGCATTGAATATCGCTCTTAATTCCAGAATATTTATCGGTAGGAGAGCCTCCTCCCGAGTCCACAAACCCTGAGCTTTCAGGGAATTCCAGACTGCACCCCAGCCCAGAAGACTGTCTGTCATCACTATAACCCATTCTGGCCTGCGGAAACACATTCCCTAGGACAGATGATCCTGTGACAACTACCAAAGAAGAGAGTCTCTGGTCTCTTGATCCAGATTTATCTGAGGAGATAATTCCACATAATCCCCATTCCACTGATTGAGCATGCATAGTTGCAGTGGTCTGAGATGCATGCGAGCAAACGGAACTATGTCCATTGCTGCTACCATTAGTCCGATTACCTCCATACACCGAGCCACTGACGGCCGAGGAATGGAATGAAGAGCTCGGCAGGTGGACAAAATCTTTGATTTCCTGACCTCCGTCAGAAATATTTTCATGTCCACCGAGTCTATCAGAGTCCCTAGAAATGAAACTCTTGTGAGGGGGGAAAGAGAACTCTTTTTTACGTTCACTTTCCACCCGTGAGACCTTAGAAAGTCTGTGTGAGACTTGGCTAGTTGGAAGGACGACGCTTGAATTAGAATGTCGTCTAGATAAGGCACCACTGCTATGCCCCGTGGCCTTAGAACCGCCAGAAGGGACCCTAGCACCTTCGTGAAGATTTGCGGTGCCGTGGCCAACCCGAAAAGCCACAAACTGATAATGCTTGTCCAGAAAGGCGAACCTGAGGAACTGCTGATGATCTTTGTGGATAGGAATGTGCAGATACGCATCCTTTAAGTCCACGGTGGTCATATATTGACCCTCCTGGATCAATGGTAAGATAGTCCGAATGGTCTCCATCTTGAAAGATGGAACTCTTAGGAATTGGTTTAGGATCTTGAGATCCAGAACTGGTTTGAAGGTTCCCTCCTTTTTGGAAACTATAAACAGATTGGAGTAGAACCCCTGCCCCTGTTCTGCTTTTGGAACTGGGCAGATCACTACCATGGTAAAAAGGTAGAGAGAAAGGTAAAGAACGCCTCTTTTTTTTGTCGGGTTTACAGACAATTGAGAAAGATGGAACCTCCCCGTTGGAGGGGAATCCTTGAAATCTAGAAGGTATCCCTGGGTTACAATTTCTACTGCCCAGGAATCCTGAACGTCTCTTGCCCAGGCCTGAGCAAAGTGAGAGAGTCTGCCCCCTACTAGATCCGGTCCCGGATTGGGGGCTACCCCTTCATGCTGACTTAGTGGCAGCAGCAGGCTTTTTGGCCTGTTTACCCTTGTTCCAAGCCTGATTAGGTCTCCAGGTTGGCTTGGATTGAGCAAAGTTCCCCTCTTGCTTTGCAGCAGGGGAAGAGGTAGAGGGACCACTCTTGAAGTTTCAAAAGGAACGAAAATTATTTTGTTTGGTCCTTGTCTTATTTGACTTATCCTGAGGGAGGGTATGACCCTTTCCTCCAGTAATGTCTGAAATGATCTCTTTCAATGCAGGCCTGAATAGGGTCTTACCTTTGAAAGGGATGGAAAAAAGCTTAGATTTAGATGACACATCAGCCTGAATTCTTAGCCGCTAATTTAGCAAGATGAAAAGCGGCGTCAGTAATAAAAGAATTAGCCAACTTAAGAGCCTTAATTCTGTCCAAAATATCATCTTCTAGAGCCTCAAACCAAAAGGCAGCTGCAGTGGTTACAGGAACAATGCATGCTATAGGTTGAAGAAGAAAACCTTGATGAACAAAAATTTTCTTTAGGAGACCCTCTAATTTTTTATCCATAGGATCAATGAAAGCACAACTGTCTTCAATAGGTATAGTTGTACGCTTAGCCAGGGTAGAAATAGCTCCCTCCACCTTAGGGACCGTCTGCCACGAGTCCTTTATGGTGTCAGAAATGGGAAACATTTTCTTAAAACAGGAGGGGGAGAGAACGGAATACCTGGTTTATCCCACTCCTTAGAAACAATGTCCGAAATCCTCTTAGGGACCGGAAACACATCAGTGTAAACAGGAACCTCTAAATATTTGTCCATCATATTTGCCCGTCATATCTGAATCTGTCTGAGAGAACATCTTTCCTGAATCAGAAATCTCTCCCTCAGACAGCAAATCCCTCATCCCTACTTCAGAACATTGTGAGGGAATATCGGATACGGCTAGTAAAGCATCAGAAGGCTCAGCATTTGTTCTTAACCCAGAGCTACTGCGCTTCCCTTGCAACCCAGGAAGCTTAGATAAAACCTCTGTGAGGGTAGTATTCATAACTGAGGCCATATCTTGCAAGGTGAAAGAATTAGACACACTAGAAGTGCTTGGCGTCGCTTGTGCGGGCGTTACTGGTTGTGACACTTGGGGAGAACTAGATGGCAAAACCGGATTTCCTTCTGTCTGAGAATCATCTAATGCCAAACTTTTATAAGTCAAAATATGCTGTTTGCAATTTATAGACATATCAGTACAAGTGGGACACATTCTAAGAGGGGGTTCCACAATGGCTTCTAAACAAATTGAACAATGAGTTTCCTCAGTGTCAGACATGTTTAACAGACTAGTAATAAAGCAAGCAAGTAAGCTTGGAAAACACTTTATTTAATAAAAAAAACAGAATTTATGCTTACCTGATAAATTCCTTTCTTCTGTAGTGTGATCAGTCCACGGGTCATCATTACTTCTGGGATATTACTCCTCCCCAACAGGAAGTGCAAGAGGATTCACCCAGCAGAGCTGCATATAGCTCCTCCCCTCTACGTCACTCCCAGTCATTCGACCAAGGACCAACGAGAAAGGAAAAGCCAAGGGTGAAGTGGTGACTGGAGTATAAATTAAAAAATATTTACCTGCCTTAAAAACAGGGCGGGCCGTGGACTGATCACACTACAGAAGAAAGGAATTTATCAGGTAAGCATAAATTATGTTTTCTTCTGTTAAGTGTGATCAGTCCACGGGTCATCATTACTTCTGGGATACCAATACCAAAGCAAAAGTACACGGATGACGGGAGGGATAGGCAGGCTCTTTATACAGAAGGAACCACTGCCTGAAGAACCTTTCTCCCAAAAATAGCCTCCGATGAAGCAAAAGTGTCAAATTTGTAAAATTTGGAAAAAGTATGAAGCGAAGACCAAGTTGCAGCCTTGCAAATCTGTTCAACAGAGGCCTCATTCTTGAAGGCCCAAGTGGAAGCCACAGCTCTAGTAGAATGAGCTGTAATTCTTTCAGGAGGCTGCTGTCCAGCAGTCTCATAAGCTAAACGAATTATGCTACGAAGCCAAAAAGAAAGAGAGGTAGCGGAAGCTTTTTGACCTCTCCTCTGCCCAGAGTAAATGACAAACAGAGAAGACGTTTGTCGAAAATTCCTTAGTTGCCTGTAAGTAAAATTTTAGAGCACGGACTACATCCAGGTTGTGCAGTAGACGTTCCTTCTTTGAAGAAGGATTTGGGCATAAAGAAGGAACAACAATCTCTTGATTGATATTCCTGTTAGTAACTACCTTAGGTAAGAACCCAGGTTTAGTACGCAGGACTACCTTATCCGAATGAAAAATCAAATAAGGAGAATCACAATGTAAGGCTGATAATTCAGAGACTCTTCGAGCCGAGGAAATAGCCATTAAAAATAGAACTTTCCAAGATAACAACTTTATATCAATGGAATGAAGGGGTTCAAACGGAACGCCCTGTAAAACATTAAGAACAAGGTTTAAACTCCATGGTGGAGCAACAGTTTTGAACACAGGCTTAATTCTGGCCAAAGCCTGACAAAAAGCCTGGACGTCAGGAACTTCTGACAGACGTTTGTGTAACAGAATGGACAGAGCTGAGATCTGTCCCTTTAATGAACTAGCAGATAAACCCTTTTCTAAACCTTCTTGTAGAAAAGACAATATCCTAGGAATCCTAACCTTACTCCAAGAGTAACCTTTGGATTCACACCAATATAGGTATTTACGCCATATCTTATGGTAAATCTTTCTGGTAACAGGTTTCCTAGCCTGTATTAATGTATCAATAACTGACTCAGAAAATCCACGTCTTGATAAAATCAAGCGTTCAATTTCCAAGCAGTCAGCTTCAGAGAAGTTAGATTTTGATGTTTGAAGGGACCCTGTATCAGAAGGTCCTGTTTCAGAGGTAGAGACCAAGGTGGACAGGATGACATGTCCACCAGGTCTGCATACCAAGTCCTGCGTGGCCACGCAGGTGCTATTAGAATCACTGATGCTCTCTCGTTTGATTCTGGCAATCAATCGAGGAAGCAACGGGAAGGGTGGAAACACGTAAGCCATCCTGAAGTCCCAAGGTGCTGTCAGAGCATCTATCAGGACTGCTCCTGGATCCCTGGATCTGGACCCATAACGAGGAAGCTTGGCGTTCTGTCGAGACGCCATGAGATCTATCTCTGGTTTGCCCCAACGTCGAAGTATTTGGGCAAAGACCTCCGGATGAAGTTCCCACTCCCCCGGATGAAAAGTCTGACGACTTAAGAAATCCGCCTCCCAGTTCTCCACTCCCGGGATGTGGATTGCTGACAGGTGGCAAGAGTGAGACTCTGCCCAGCAAATTATCTTTGATACTTCCATCATAGCTAGGGAGCTTCTTGTCCCTCCCTGATGGTTGATGTAAGCTACAGTCGTGATGTTGTCCGACTGAAACCTGATGAACCCCCGAGTTGTCAACTGGGGCCAAGCCAGGAGGGCATTGAGAACTGCTCTCAATTCCAGAATGTTTATTGGCAGGAGACTCTCCTCCTGACTCCATTGTCCCTGAGCCTTCAGAGAATTCCAGACGGCACCCCAACCTAGAAGGCTGGCGTCTGTTGTTACAATTGTCCAGTCTGGTCTGCTGAATGGCATCCCCCTGGACAGATGTGGCCGAGAAAGCCACCATAGAAGAGAATTTCTGGTCTCTTGATCCAGATTCAGAGAAGGGGATAAGTCTGAGTAATCCCCATTGCACTGACTTAGCATGCACAGTTGCAGTGGTCTGAGGTGTAAGCGTGCAAAGGGTACTATGTCCATTGCCGCTACCATTAAGCCGATTACCTCCATGCATTGAGCCACTGACGGGTGTTGAATGGAATGAAGGGTGCGGCAAGCACTTTGAAGTCTTGTTAGCCTGTCCTCTGTCAGGTAAATCTTCATTTCTACAGAATCTATAAGAGTCCCCAGGAAGGGAACTCTTGTGAGTGGAACGAGTGAACTTTTCTTTTCGTTCACCTTCCATCCATGTGACCTTAGAAATGCCAGCACTAACTCTGTATGAGACTTGGCAGTTTGAAAGCTTGAAGCTTGTATCAGAATGTCGTCTATGTATGGAGCTACCGAGATTCCCCGCGGTCTTAGTACCGCCAGAAGAGCACCCAGAACCTTTGTGAAGATTCTTGGAGCTGTAGCCAATCCGAATGGAAGAGCCACAAACTGGTAATGCCTGTCTAGGAAGGCAAACCTTAGGTACCGATAATGATCTTTGTGAATCGGTATGTGAAGGTAAGCATCTTTTAAATCTACAGTGGTCATGTATTGACCCTCTTGGATCATAGGTAAAATTGTCCGAATAGTCTCCATCTTGAACGATGGAACTCTTAGGAATTTGTTTAGGATCTTTAAGTCCAGGATTGGTCTGAAAGTTCCCTCTTTTTTGGGAACCACAAACAGATTTGAGTAAAACCCCTGTCCCTGTTCCGATCGTGGAACTGGATGGATTACTCCCATTAACAAGAGCTCTTGTACGCAGCGTAGAAACGCCTCTTTCTTTGTCTGGATTGTTGACAATCTTGACAGATGAAATCTCTCTCTTGGAGGAGAGTATTTGAAGTCCAGAAGGTATCCCTGAGATATTATCTCTAGCGCCCAGGGATCCTGAACATCTCTTGCCCAAGCCTGGGCGAAGAGAGAAAGTCTGCCCCCCACTAGATCCGATCCCGGATCGGGGGCCCTCAATTCGTGCTGTTTTAGGGGCAGCAGCAGGTTTCCTAGTCTGCTTGCCCTTGTTCCAGGACTGGTTAGGTTTCCAGCCTTGTCTGTAGCGAGCAACAGCTCCTTCCTGTTTTGGTGCAGAGGAAGTTGATGCTGCTCCTGCTTTGAAATTACGAAAGGAACGAAAATTAGACTGTCTAGTCTTGGCTTTGTCCTGAGGCAGGGCATGGCCTTTACCTCCTGTAATGTCAGCGATAATCTCTTTCAACCCGGGCCCGAATAAGGTCTGCCCTTTGAAAGGTATATTAAGCAATTTAGACTTAGAAGTAACATCAGCTGACCAGGATTTTAGCCACAGCGCCCTGCGTGCCTGAATGGCGAATCCTGAATTCTTCGCCGTAAGTTTAGTAAGATGTACTACGGCCTCCGAAATGAATGAATTAGCTAGTTTAAGGACTCTAAGCCTGTCCGTAATGTCGTCCAGAGTAGCTGAACCAATGTTCTCTTCCAGAGACTCAATCCAGAATGCCGCTGCAGCCGTGATCGGCGCAATGCATGCAAGGGGTTGCAATATAAAACCTTGTTGAACAAACATTTTCTTAAGGTAACCCTCTAACTTTTTATCCATTGGATCTGAAAAAGCACAGCTATCCTCCACCGGGATAGTGGTACGCTTAGCTAAGGTAGAAACTGCTCCCTCCACCTTAGGGACCGTTTGCCATAAGTCCCTTGTGGTGGCGTCTATTGGAAACATTTTTCTAAATATCGGAGGGGGTGAGAACGGCACACCGGGTCTATCCCACTCCTTAGTAACAATTTCAGTAAGTCTCTTAGGTATAGGAAAAACCTCAGTACTCGTCGGTACCGCAAAATATTTATCCAACCTACACATTTTCTCTGGTATTGCAACTGTGTTACAATCATTCAGAGCCGCTAACACCTCCCCTAGTAATACACGGAGGTTTTCCAGTTTAAATTTAAAATTTGAAATATCTGAATCCAGTCTGTTTGGATCAGAACCGTCACCCACAGAATGAAGTTCTCCGTCCTCATGTTCTGCCACCTTTGACGCAGTGTCTGACATGGCCCTAATATTATCAGCGCACTCTGTTCTCACCCCAGAGTGATCACGCTTACCTCTTAGTTCTGGTAATTTAGCCAAAACCTCAGTCATAACAGTAGCCATATCCTGTAATGTGATTTGTAATGGCCGCCCAGATGTACTCGGCGCTACAATATCACGCACCTCCCTCTGAGCGGGAGATGTAGGTACTGACACGTGAGGCGAGTTAGTCGGCATAACTCTCCCCTCGTTGTTTGGTGAAATTTGTTGAATTTGTACAGATTGACTTTTATTTAAAGTAGCATCAATACAGTTAGTACATAAATTTCTATTGGGCTCCACTTTGGCATTGCAACAAATGACACAGGTATCATCCTCTGAATCAGACATGTTTAACACACTAGCAAATAAACTTGCAACTTGGAAATACAATTCAATTAGAATAATATTAAAATGTACTGTGCCTTTAAGAAGCACAGAAGATCTATGACAGTTGAAAATTAATAAATTGAAACAGTTATAGCCTCAATCCTTGTAAACAACACAACTTTAGCAAAGGTTTAATCCCATTAGCAAAGATAACAAATTCTGAAAGCAGGAAACAAATTACAGAATAAACGTTTTTTATCTCAGTCAAACTATAATTCTCAAAGCTCTGCTGAGAGAAATTACCTCCCTCAAAATAAGTTTTGAAGACCCCTGAGCTCTGTAGAGATGAACCGGATCATGCAGGGAATACAATGAGTTGCTGACTGAAATATTTGATGCATAGAAAAAGCGCCAAAAAACGGCCCCTCCCCCTCACACACAGCAGTGAGGGAGAACAGAAACTGTCAGAAAAACAGATTAAGCAACTGCCAAGTGGAAAAATAGTGCCCAAACATTTATTCACACAGTACCTCAGCAAATGAAAACGATTTTACATTCCAGTAAAAACGTTAAACATAATCTCTAGTTATTAAACAGCTTTATGTATTTCTTACAGTGTAATTCTAGTGAAGTACCATTCCCCAGAATACTGAAGTGTAAAGTATACATACATGACATTATATCGGTATGGCAGGATTTTCTCATCAATTCCATTGTCAGAAAATAAAAACTGCTACATACCTCTATGCAGATTCATCTGCCCGCTGTCCCCTAATCTGAAGTTTACCTCACTCCTCAGATGGCCGAGAACAGCAATATGATCTTAACTACTCTGGCTAAAATCATAGCAAAACTCTGGTAGATTCTTCTTCAAACTCTGCCAGAGAGGTAATAACACACTCCGGTGCTATTTTAAAATAACAAACTTTTGATCGAAGATATAAAACTAAGTATAATCACCATAGTCCTCTCACACATCCTATCTAGTCGTTGGGTGCAAGAGAATGACTGGGAGTGACGTAGAGGGGAGGAGCTATATGCAGCTCTGCTGGGTGAATCCTCTTGCACTTCCTGTTGGGGAGGAGTAATATCCCAGAAGTAATGATGACCCGTGGACTGATCACACTTAACAGAAGAAAAAACAATTTGCAAAAACGGTACTGTGCCTTTAAGAGAAAAAACGGCATACACAAACTGCAAAACAGGTTAAAATTGCTTCAAATTTTCTGAAATTTTAACAGTGTACCCACTAAGCTTTAGAAGGATTGCACCACAAGTAAATAAGCAATAAACCCCCAAATGAAAAAACCGGATTGAAATTAGTCTAAAACCGATTAAAAACCCCTAATAGCACCTTGCCACAGCTCTGCTGTGGCCCTACCTGCCCTTAGGAAGCGATAATATGGGGTTTAAATCTTCAATTAGTTCCTCAGAAGACTCTCAGGACCTCAGGAGAAGTTGCTTGCTGCTTGTAAATGTAGGCCCCGCCCACCTCACTCGATGTTGCTGGGGCCTACACAAAACTAACAAACCCTGCCTGAAAGCCATGTGGGTTATAAACAACCCCAAAGAACCCTCAAGCAAATGTCCCATAAAACAGAAAACGTTACTCCCAGACACAAAAACGTTTGTCCCAAATTCACATAACAAACTGAGTGCCCACAAAAAATTAACCCTTTATGCAAGCTAGTAAAAACCTCTGATAACACTAGGATTACTGCTTCCCCTTCCCCTAATGGGGACACTGTCAGCCTTTCTGAGTTAACACAGTCTCTGCAGAAAATATGACTGAACATACCTCATTGCTGTATAACAAGAAACTGTTCCTCACACTGAAGTTTTCCTGTACTCCTCAGCTTCTGTGGGAACAGCAGTGGACCTTAGTTACAAATGCTAAGATCATCATACTCCAGGCAGAAATGTTCATCTATGTCCTGCCTGAGAGTAAATAGTACACCACCGGTACCATTTAAAAATAACAAACACTTGATTGAAGATAAAATAAAACTAACAGTTTAACACCTCTTCTCTTTACCCTTCCTGCTTAGAGCCAGCAAAGAGAATGACTGGGGGGTGGAGTTAAGGGGGGAGCTATATAGACAGCTCTGCTGTGGTGCTCTCTTTGCTACTTCCTGTCAGGAAGGACAATATCCCACAAGTTAGGATGAATCTGTGGACTCGGTACATCATGCAAAAGAAAAGATAACATTATACCATACCAGCAATATCATACATTAACAGATATGCGGTCAACAATAGCCCTGCCTATCTAAGTTAGCAAGTACTGAGGAACCAGAACCACAATACAGGAATTTAAATATTCACAGTATCCACCAGGCCTGCAATATTTAAGTAAATACCTACAAATTCCCTGAACATGAGCTTGTTTGTAATCTTCACCCTATCCTGAACTGCTGGAATCTGTGGTGACTTCTACATAATCAGGCTGAGTTAAAGTGATCTAAAAATATACAGGGTATATATAGGTAAGGTAAAAGTCAAACTTCTCTTAATACTGTATCTAACAGTTAAAACATATGCATAAAATATATAAAAACAAATTATGCTTACCTGATAATTTCATTTCCATCTGTATGAGGAGAGGCCACGGCTTTATTCATTACTTGTGGGAATACAGAACCTGGCCACTAGGAGGAGGCAAAGACACCCCAGCCAAAGGCTTAAATACCTCCCCCACTCCCCTCATCCCCCCAGTCATTCTGCCGAGGGAACAGGAAACAGTAGGAGAAATATCAGGGTATAAATGGTGCCAGAAGAAAAATCAAAGAAATTTAGGTCAGCCCAACGGAGAACCGGGAAGGGATTTTGGACTTTCCTCATACAGATGGAAATTAAATCAGGTAAGCATAATTTATGTTTTTCATCCTAATATGAGGAGCTCTAGAGGACACTGAATAAAAAAAACGGGAGGATAAAGGAGAGGCGGACTCTATTCTGAGGGCACCACAGCCTGCAAGACTTTTCTCCCAAAAGCTGCTTCCGCCGAAGCAAAAACATCAAATTTGTAAAACTTTGAAAAAGTATGTAAGGAGGACCAGGTAGCCGCCTTACAAATCTGCTCCATAGAGCCCTCATTCTTGAGGGCCCAAGAAGAAGCCACAGCTCTAGTTGAATGAGCCGTAATCCTATGAGGAGGCTTATGTCCCGCTGTCTCATAAGCCAAGCGAATCATGCTCCTCAGCCAAAAAGATAGGGAAGTGGAAGAAGCCTTCTGCCCTTTGCGCTTCCCCGAATAGACAACAAACAATGCTGAAGTCTTTCTGAAATCCTTTGTAGCCTGAAGATAGAATTTCAAAGCTCTAACCACATCCAAATTATGAAGTAACTGTTCCGTCGAAGAAGGATTATGACACAAGGAAGGAACCATAATCTCCTTATTGATGTTGCGATCAGAAACAACCTTAGGGAGAAAACGCAACCCTGTACGAAGAACAGCCTTATCAGCATGAAAAACTTGGTAAGGGGGCTCACATTGCAAGGTCGCCATCTCAGAGACTGTGATGAATGTGATGTAAGTAATCAGGGGTACCTAGTATCCTATTTATGTAGGACCACTCAGCCTCACAACAAATGGTGGATTCACACAGATTTAACTTATAGGAATCCTGTTGTGCTCATTGTACTGAGTGAAACGGAGGCGTCACGCAACAGGATATTCAGAGCTTAGTAACAGTCACAGCTGGATACTTATTTATCAAAGTAACTGTTATTAGTTTCAGGAAGCAACTTGTGCCAAATAGTTTCATACATCCATCCCATTCAAGTAAAATATATACAAAGTAACACACACTCTCACACACATAGAGCCTTAGGAATAGTAACAAGGAAAATCAGTTCCTAATGCAGTGCAGAGAAACCACTAAGATAGGTTTGGTATCATGGATGTTATATATGTATATATAGATTCACAGGATATGGTCTTGAATGGGTTAAAGAGCTCACAGGAGTAGAAGCTTATATAGTCAATGTCAGTTGAGGAATGACAGGAGTAGGTAATAGCTGAGTTTTTGTCATATAAGTTGCGCAAATAGATTAGCGTTATCACAGTTCGTTTAGAGGAGATGGCATTCAAAACTAAACAGTCATTAGGCAGATACGGAGGTTTTACCAACAATCGATTAGGCAGATAGTATAGTTTCCAGGCAACACATATATTAAGTATACAGACCGGGTAAGTAGATGAGAAAGCGGGTCCGGCTGAGCTGCTGAGAATGTGTGACTCTGCTTGATTCACAGACAGAGAGATGCACACGCTGAAAGAGCCGAGGAGAAGCCGGGTGTAACGTCACACGCACCCAGTGTAGCAAAGGAGCAGGAACAGAGACCGGCTTTTTGGTTCCGGTAGATATCAGGTCAGTGAAACCCCAAGTAGAGATGGGAACTGAGGATATCCCACACAGAGGGCACTGGAACTCTAGGACGAAAAGCATACAAGAATCCAAGCTTGATAGCAGGCAACGGCTAGGTCTCTTTGCAGGAAGTCAGGAACTCCAAGTAAGACAAATTACCAAGCAGGGAGTAGAATGAGGAGGAGCCTTATATAGGGCTGTGTAGAAGTGAAACTTAAAGGTACTGTACAAACCACACACATTCCCTGACAGAGACTCTGCCTGCTGAAGCAATAGCCAGTAGAAAAAGAACCTTCCAAGACAGTAATTTAATGTCAACCGAGTGCATGAGCTCAAACTGAGTCCTCTGCAAAACTTTTAGAACCAGATTTAAACTCCAAGGAGGAGCGGAATGTCTAAACACAGGCCTGATTCTAGACAGAGCTTGAACAAAAGACTGAATAACAGGAAGCTCAGAAAGCTTCTTGGGTAACAACACAGATATAACCGAAATCTGTCCCTTTAAGGAACTGGCGGCAAGTCCCTTCTCCAGGTCGTCCTGGAGGAAGGTAAGGATCCTGGATACCCTGACCCTATGCTAGGGATACCCACAAGCCTCACACCAGAATAAGTAGGTCCTCCACACCTTCTGATAGATGCATCGGGTGACCGGCTTCCTGGCTTGAATCAGAGTATTAATCACACTATCTGAAAACCCTCTCTTGGCTAGGACTAAGCGTTCAATCTCCACGCAGTCAGCCTCAGAGAAACTAGATTTTGATGCACAAAGGGACCCTGTACCAGCAGATATCTGCGACAGGGTAACCTCAATGGAGGAGACAATGACATCCCCACCAGATCCACAAACCATATCCTTCACAGCCACAACGTAGCAATCAGAATAGTCGAAGCTTGCTCCTGCTTGATGCGGGTCACTACACGAGGTAGAAGAGGTAACGGAGGAAATATGTAGACTAGGTTGAACCCACAAGGCACTGCTAAGGCATCTATCAGTTCTGCCTGGGGATCCCTGGACCGCAACCTGCATCTGGGTAGCTTGAAGTTGAGTCTGGATGCCATGAGATCCATCTCCGGTGTCCCCCATCTGTTGCAAATCTCCACAAACACCTCGGGGTAAAGAGACCATTCCCTCGGATGAAACGATTGTCTGCTGAGAAAATCCGCTTCCCAGTTGTCCACACCCGGAATGTGGATTGCTGACAGCGAACAGTTGTGGGTCTCATCTATCCCATTGCCTCAGCATGCACAGCTGAAGAGGTCGGAGATGGAACCTGGCGTATGGAATGACATCTATGCTAGATACCATGAGCCCAATCACCTTCATACACAGGGCCACAGATTGCCTTGAGGAGGTCTGGAGGGCAAGACAGTTGGAGGCAATTTTTCAATGTTTCTGGTTCGTCAGTAATATCTTCATGGATATGGAGTCTATTATCGTGCCCAGGAACTCCACTCTGGTACTGGGAACCAGAGAACTCTTTCCTGAGTTTATTTTCCATTCATGAGATGGAAGAAGAGCTCTCCAATGGTCCTCTGCCAGCCGGCATGACGGAGCCTGGACCAGTATGCCGTCCAGATAAGGCGCTACTGCAATACCTCTGGATCTCGCCACCGCGAGCAAAGCTCCCAGAACCTTCGTAAAGACTCTTGGAGCAGTAGCCAGACCGAAGGGAAGAGCTACAAACTGGAAGTGCTGGTCCAGAAAGGCAAATCTTAGGAACTTGAAGTGATCCTTGTGTATAGGTACATGAAGGTAAACGTCCTTCAAGTCTATCAAAGTCATGAACTGTCCTTCTTGAACTAAGCACAGAATAGACCTTATTGTCTCCATCTTGAACAATAGGACCGACAGAAACTTGTTTAAGCACTTTAGGTCTAAAATCAGGCTAAACATACCCTCCTCCTTTGGGACCATGAAAAGGTTTGAATAGTACCCTAAGACCTCTCTCTGCTAGAGGTACTGGTACAATTACTCCTAGAGAGGAGAGATCCCTCACGCACTCTAGAAAGGCATCTCGTTTCTCTGGTTTTGACGATAGATTTGACAAGAGGAATCAGCCCCTGGGAGTGTGAGATTTGAAGCCTATCCTGTTACACATTCAGTGTACAGCTTGCCACGTTTGCATCACTGAAGCAGCCACTTCAGGGATTATATGTTTGTGGCAAGTGTGAGCATTTTGTCTCTTTAGAAACTTGTATTGGAGTTCTGGAGGAACAAATTGCAACACTGCATGAAATTCAGACATTTGAAAGGGAAATGGATAGTAATGAGCAGGATGTTAATAGTTCTAGCAGTGGGAAAGGGGAGGATTCAGATAAGGAGACTCCAGAATCTAGCTGGGTCACAGACAGAGGGCGAGGTAAAGGTAAGCAGAAGAGACGGGCCAGTTCTGAGCTGGTACACCCCAACAGATTTGCCAGATTAAGTTTAGATGTTTGGGATATCAGTTAAGGGGTGGCAGTGTCAGAGAGGGCTGTTTTGCCTAGTATAGTGAACAGTCCTTTAGTCGTGGAAGAGGAGCATACTACGGTAGGCAGTCCTTCAGACATGGTAGAGGGGCATACTATAGTTAACAGTCCTTTGGTCATGGAAGAGGGGCATACAAGTCAGGGCCTGAGGCAAATGATGGTGGTAGGAGACTCTATTATTAGGAAGGTTGATAGGGTAATTTGTCATCCAATAGATTTGCTTTCTTCCAGGGGCTCGTGTTTGGCATATTGTGGAGCGTATTGATAGATTGTAAAAGGGATATGGGTCTGATCCTGCAGTCAAGGTACATATTGGTACTAATGAAGGAATCAGCGGGAGATGGAGTCATAAAAAAATGACTTCAGGGAGTTAGGTAGCAAGCTTAAAGCAAGGACCTCCAAATGAATATTTTCAGAGATATTACCAGTGCTGTGTGCTAACTCAGTAAGGCAGAAGGTGCTAAGGTCTGTTAATTAATGGTTAAAAACATGGTGTAAAAATGTGACACCTGGGCTGACTTTTCACTTGGGTACAGTTAGGATGTATTGCACCTGAATGACATGGGTGCAGGTGTGTTGGGGGAAAGGATGGTAGCACGTTTAGAGAATCTTTTAAACTAGGCAAAGGGGGGGGGGGTCAGCAATGGAGTAGTAGTGAATAGATCGTACACAGATTGGACAAAGGTAATCAGTGGAGTACCCCAGGGATCAGTACTGGGCCCTGTTCTTTTAAATATTTTTATAAATGACTTGGAGGAAGGATTAAATAGCGACATCTCTATTATTGCAGATGATATTAAGTTAAGTAAGGTCATTTGGTAAGAGCAGGATGAACTTTCGTTACAAAGGGATCTGCAAAATATAGAAGAATGGGCAGGTAAATTGAAAAAGAGATTTAATATGGGAAAATGCAAGGTTCTACACATTTTGGAAGTAAAAATAAGCAGGCAATTTATTATTAAAATGGGACAAGACTTGGCCAAATAGAGGAGGAAAGGGATTGTTAATAGATAACATGCTAAAGATGGGTGCACAATGCAGGGCAGCGGCTTCAAAGGCCAATAAGATACTAGCATGTATTAAAAGAGGCATTGATTCAAGGGAGAAAAGTATAATTCTGTCAATATATAAATCCCTGGTAAGACCTCACCTTGAGTATGGAGTGCAGTTCTGGGGACCGATCGCAAAAAAGATACTTCAAAACTAGAAAAAGTTCAGAGAAGGGCCACAAAGCTAATAAGGGGAATGGAGAATTTAAGCTATGAGGAGAGGCTAGCCAAACTGGGTCTGATTTCTTTAGAAAAAAGGCGCTTGAGAGGTGACATGAATACTTTATATAAATATATTCAAGGCCCATATACAGAGATGGCAGAAGCTCTGTTTATTCCAAGAAAATTATTTGTGACAAGAGGTCACAATTTAAGGTTGGAGGAAAGGAGATTTAATCTCCTGCAATGGAAACTTTTTTTCACTGTAAGAGCAATAAAATTGTCAAACTCATTACAAAAGGAGGTAGTGAATGCTAATACCATAGATACATTTACAAATTCTTTGGATACATTTCTGTCTAGAAACAAAATTAATGGATATGATTGCTTGTATAAAATGGGTAACCTTTTAGTGGGATTATTTAAGGTTAACTGGAGCTTTTTGTAAGTATTTTACTGTATATTTGTATAGGTTGAACTCGATGGACTTCGGTCATTTTTCAACATCATCTACTAGGGTTACTATGCTCCCGCCACCACAGCGACCGCCGCTGCAGGCTGAAATAAGAACCCTGTGTGCTAAAACATCTTTCTTAACAGGGTCTCTAGAATTTCTTATCCATAAGCTCCTTAAACGACAAACTTAACCTAGCGAGCGTGGAGATAGCTCCATCCACCTTAGGGACAGACCCCCACAATTCTAGCTGAGAGTCAGGAACCGGGAACATTTTCTTAAATGAAGAAGGGGAGAAAGAAGATACAAGTCTCTCCCATTCATTCTTAATAATATTTGCCATCTTTACAGGAACCGGGAAAGTTTGGGGCACTACCCTGTACTCGTAAACCTTATCAAGTTTAGGAATAGAAGGTTCCTCGGGTAACTTTGGTTCCGGAACCTCTAGAGTAGCCAACACCTCTTAATAAAAAGCATAAGTGCTCAATCCTAAACCTGAGAGTCCACGACCCCACACTTTATTAAGACAGGTATTTTTGACTAAACTTCAGGCACCTCTACACCTTTTGTGGTGTTCTTTTTCCATTTCCCTTCGGTCGAATGACTGGGGATTATGGGTAGGGGAGTGACACTTAACAGCTTTTGCTGTGGTGCTCTTTGCCTCGTCCTGCTGGCCAGGAGTGATATTCCCACTAGTAATTGAATGACGTTGTGGACTCTCCATATCCGGAAAGAAAGAAATTTATCAGGTAAGTATACATTTTGTTTTCTTTCCTAAGATGTGGAGAGTTCTCGTTGTCATTCAATTACTAGTGGGAACCAATACCCAAGCTAGAGGACACAGAATGAACAGGGAGGTAGAACAAGACAGCAGGGCCGGATTTACATCTCAGGTGCCTGTAGGCACAAAAATCTGAAGCGTCCCCCTCCCCCACAAAGTGAAAAAAACTGAGGATTTTTTATTATTATTATTTAGGACAACTAAAAATAAATAAATAAAAAATAATTAAACAGCCAGCCGTGGTGCAGAGGACTACAGTACTAACTAAGTTACAGAGTTAGTCAGACAAGGCTGCCTGTGTAAAATGGATGATCATATTTGTTCCAGACCAGACCCTATTTTTTTTAATTTAATTACCCTCTGGAAGCCAGAGAAAGGGCAAGCAGGCTGTTTGGTTTGCTGTGTCACAGACAGTCAGATAACTTTTACTGTTAGTTACTGACTGTCTGTAGTCTACAGCACTAGCACAGAAGAACAGAACTACTAACCGTAACAGAGTCAGACAGGACAGCACCAATTTTGTTGGTCATCGCAAAAGTCAACTCCAGTGGCGACTCTAGGAACAATATATAGGGGGGGGCACATAAGATACCACAGTCAAAACTTGGGGGGCACTAATATTTTTCACCACTAAATCATACCAATGAAAACTAATATATATATATATATATATATATATATATATAAATATATATATATATATATATATATATATATATATATATATATATATAAATAAGATTCCAAAATACCAGAGTAATGTTATATGCAATAATACCTTTGTATTGTACTAACCTAATACTTAAAGGGACACTGAACCCAAAATTTTTCTTTCGTAATTCAGATAGAGCATGTAATTTTAAGCAACTTTTTTATTTGCTTCCATTATCAATTTGTTTTCATTCTCTTGGTATCTTTATTTGAAAAGCAAGAATGTAAGTTTAGATGCCGGTCCATTTTTGGTGAACAACCTGGGTTGTTCTTGCTGATTGGTGGATTCATTTAACCGACCAATAAACAAGTTCTGTCTAGTTTTCTGAACCAAAAAATAGCTTAGATGCCTTCTTTTTCATATAAAGATAGGAAGAGAACGAAGAAAAATTGATAATAGGAGTAAATTAGAAAGTTGCTTAAAATTGCATGCTCTATCTGAATCACGAAAGAAAAAATTTGGGTTCAGTGTCCCTTTAAGACAAGCTTTCAAGGGTTTTCCTTTCTTCCTCAGGTATAGCTTCAAACCTGAGAAAGAGAAGAACACTCTTAAAAGCTTTTCTTTATAGTTTAACACAATTTCAGCAAATACCAGGGCTCTGTAAATAATCCCCTATGTTAAATATGTCACTAACGAAGACCAATGAACAGACCCCGAGTGTGTGTAACTATCTAATACGAAGTACCACGTACCAATTTTACACAGCCGGCCACTTCCTACTTCAAAATCAGGCACGCTCACACACAATCGGGCACAAATACCCACTCAGGCACATTCATACACACAGACAGGCACACTCAAAGACACACATTTAGACAGGCACATTCAGAGACACACACATTCAGCGACACAGACAGGCACACATAGTCACACTCAAAGGCACACTCAGACAAATACACAGACACACCCATTCAGGTACACTCAAACACACACTCAGGCACACACTCAGACACACAAACAGCCAACCTTAGATTTAGATTCAACTTTATTGTCACTGTACAGTGTCAAGACAATGAAACATATTTGGCCTCCGATCAGAAATGCAGTAGCGATTGATAAAATATACAATACAATAGAAGATATAACTCAGTGTAAACTCTAGCAGTCTTGCATAATGCCATAAATTCCATAACACATCTAATACCTAAAAAAATATAATCACAGACAAATGGTATGCATGATTAAGGCCATGAAGGCCGAAACGTTGCATGTAATGTGAAAATAAAGGTTTTTCTTTTACCTAAATTGGTGCTGTGGATACCATTTGTCTATGTTGCTGTGAGGGTGGCAGTAACCCTTTCTCCACGGGCATCAAACAGAACTAAAACCTACTTTAAGGTACTAACAGGTGTTGCACTCATTTACTACTTTTGTAAAAAAATATAATCCCTCAATCATTAATAGACCAAGACTTATTAAAAAAACATTACACAATAGTGCCACCAATACTATAGAATACAACTATATAGCCTATGGCCTCCAATCCAAACTAAAACATCTATCCAATATACATCATGTGCAAATAAAATGCATCAAGCTACAGTTAGCACAATCTGATGCAGATAAGGTGCATAATTCTCAGCAATGTACATTTATCATGTGAAAATAAAGAGCATACCATGATTAAACTAAACACATCCACCATACGCACAGTATATACCAGAAATATCAAAGATAAGAGAGGGCACATATACTATATATACACTATACAAGAAAAAAAAAACGCACAAAAAAACCCACAACATTTAAAATTTTTTTTTTTTTTTTTATAAAAATGTATTTTACTATAACACAAGTATAGTGGTTTTTACATTACCTCTCATTGCCCAATATTGGGCTGTGTGTGTATTTATCCTGTTTTTTGACCATATCATTGGCAACACCTGGAGTGGGTGAGCTGATATGCCCGAATCTAAAAAAATATCAGTCTGCATCTACAAGCACATAGGTGTGCTATTGGACATTGTGAGTACCCATTTGGCATAATTATCTCCATTGTACCATCTAGTTGATCGATCTGCACATGTGGTTTGCTTTGTTGTCTTGACTCCATTACAGACACACCTGGCGGGGATATCCTGGAGTGGGTGTACTGACACACCATATTATGTCAGTCTGCTTCCATTAGAACATTGGGGTGCTTATTTTAAACGTGAGTACCAATTTGGATCGAGTGCATAAGCTTTGGCTTTTTTGGTTTGGTGACTCTACACATGAGGAGCCCCTCTCTTTTTTCTATTTATACGCACAGTATACAAGCTGCAAACACATTGACCAATAGCATAAAGTGCAAATTGTTAACACATAGGCCATGTGCACGAAGTGTTCATTTTACCAAGTGTTGTTTAGTACACAGCACAAAAACATAAATTATGCTTGCCTGATAATCTCCTTTTCTTCTAATGGAAAGAGTCCACAGCTGCATTCATTACTTTTGGGAAATAAGAACCTGGCCACCAGGAGGAGGCAAAGACACCCCAGCCAAAGGCTTAAATACTCCTCCCACTTCCCTCATCCCCCAGTCATTCTGCCGAGGAACAAGGAACAGTAGAAGAAATATCAGGGTGAAAGGTGCCAGAAGAACAAAAGGACCCCCACATAAGTTACGGGTGGGGAGCTATGGACTCTATCCATCAGAAGAAAAGGAAATTATCAGGTAAGCATAATTTATGTTTTTCTTCTTAAATGGAAAGAGTCCACAGCTGCATTCATTACTTTTGGGAAAACAATACCCAAGCTATAGAGGACACTTAATGCCAAGACGGGAGGGTACAATAGGTGGCCCATACTGAGGGCACCAGGCCTGAACCTCTACCCAATAAAAAACCCTGCTTAGCCCGAAGCAGAGAAAACTTTAAGAGGAAAAGTCCCAATGACACTGACTTGCAGTTCCGCTCATCTCCACAAATGGAGACATCAGCCGAAAACCCCCAAGGGAACAAGGCAAAGGAGTACCAAGGAAACTGAAAGGTCCCCTAATACAAAAAAAGAACACCTCCACGAGTAAGCCCAGCTCACAGAGACCCAAAGGGGCCCAAAACAGGGAAAGGAGGCCACGCCTATACCAAGCAAAACCTGGGATAAGACCGGGCACAGAACAGATGTCTCTCAAACATCCTGCAAGCACGGAATGCAACTGAAGAGGCAAAGTCCTCCCAGTGCCTGACCATAGAATACCAAAGTATTCGACTATGAAAAAGTGTGTAATACACCCAGGAGAAAAACCCCAAGTTTGAGAACACAGAGACCATAACAGGATGACACAGAGGGTACTTGCAAGGAATAAGAAGCAGTCAAGCAAGAAACAGACCGCAAAAGCAACCCCCAGAAAAAGGGCCCGCTCCAGGCAACCTAAGTCGCCAGACCTACACACAGGTCCCTAAAAAGGGGAACACAAGACCTCAATCGAGACCCCCTGATAAGAGTACACCCTCAGAACCTGAAGGAAGAGTAAACCCTCAATGGAGCAAGTTGAAAGTAAAATCTATACCCTAGCAGACTAAGCTAACAGGATAGTTTAAACAAAGCTCACACATACAGAGGAAACTGCGACCCGAACGCAGTGCCTTAGACCGCTCGGCCATCCTGACCTGCAGACCCACACCCAGCTGGACCAAGCCAGCCTCAGGGATACAAGACAGGGGAACAAAAGAATCCCAAAACAGGTACAGGAATGAGTGTAAGTATAGCATAGCCATCCCCACAGAGTACAAGTACAACCCGACTCTGAAACCAGACAACAAGGCCATAGACCTAAGGATCTATCAAATAACGGCCCAACAAGTCTGCTTGGAGCCAGCAAGACCCCAGGGGGAACACCGACCTTTCCGCCTCCCATCCAGGAGAAGCCCCAAGCAAGAATCTATCTCCATAAGGAGGAGAATATCCCCTAAAGAAAAGGGATGATCCCGGAAGGGCAACAACTGTCCTCAAGGCCCGAAGTCACCGGCTAATGGGAAAAAAATTCCCAACATAGATGTCCTAGAAAAGGACCCCCCCTACAAGTAGCTTGCCATGTAGAGGCACAGCCAACCCATTCGCCTGCAGAGCAGGGAATCCACGGGAACACTGGCAAGCTGACCAGGGGAGTGCAACCTTAAGGCGCACCAGAAATTGGACATCCAACGCCAACAGCTGGGTATGAACCAACCACTCTTGAGGCTCAAATCACACGGCTAACCACCATATGACATAGGCTTCTCTGTGGCAAAGAGTAAAAAATACTCTGAAAACCTGGCCAAACCTGACCAGGTTAGGTAGATGGAGCAAGGACATAGCCCAAGTTCCCACTACCGTTGAACACCCCGACCAGCCCCAAGATCCAAGATTCCAAAACCACCCAAGACTGGGTCAGGAAAAAGGCCAAGTGAAGCTTCTGCAACCGGAAGTCTTAGGGAGAAAAACAGGTACGGGCACCTAATAGTTCAGGCAAACCTTACCCTAGAACTAAACACCCCAACCGGCCAAAAGCCAGACACAAGGGTATGGATGCATATCCATAGAATCCGGATAGCGAGAAGAACTCAAAAGACCAAAAGGAAGGAACCACCCCTAGCTAAAGTCCAAAGCTCCAAGGAGCAAGGCTAGAAATCGTATGAAGATACTTCTCAGAGCCTCAGGACAACCAAGGGATACCTTGAGGTCAAAAAAATCCTACTAGCAGGACTAGTCTCCCTACAACCTCCGCACAAGCAGAGGACACAAGGAAGAGAAAGGCACTAAGCCTACCCAGCTCTGGAAAACCCAGAGCTATACAAAGTCCCCGCAGGAAACGACCATCACCCGGAAACACAGATCCCTAAAAGGAGATCCACTCACCCGGAGACAATGGAAGAAGACCCAAAGGTCTCTCATAACTCAGACAGACAGTACACATCAAAGAGCAAGTGCTGCATCTCACTATAAGCAGCTTACGCGTACACCTGCAAGGTGTCAAGAGCTGCAACTGGTTTCAAACTGCAAACCTTCCGCATGCTAGACAGCTATCCTGTACAAGCTGTTGGATCAAGCCCAAAAGGATAAATCCAGAGGCTTAAAAAAATGAAGGCCAAACCGCTCAGGGCATTAAGCCCTCCAACCTTCCACCACACGGGGGAGGAAAACTAAGTTCTGATGAAATCAGATGTCAGAGAGTGACGCAGCGGAAAAACTCCCCTGCCCGGCCATCTATGACTGAAGGCTATAAGGACTGAAACAATCCTTCCCGCCTCACGGACCAACAGGTCCTCTCTAATACTTAGTTGAACATGAAAAACAATGATAACCTGAGCACTCTGCGCTTCTACCGAACCAGCAGAGCTGAACAGCGTCACGTGTCTGAACAGCCGCAAGACCGAATGAACCCGACAGGACCATAGGGGAAAAAACAGAAAACAGACATCTTTAACATAGGACTAACATATACAAAACAACTTCTGAAGAAGCAACAAAGTATCAATCCCAGAAGGTTCCCGGATGAAACAAAAACAAATAAAAGACATACCATCGGATATAAATAAAATATAAGGCAACCCGGAAGTTATCGGCCAAAAAGACACAGGCCTACCCGCAGGACAAGCCAAACGGAGCCCTATCTTTCAAAAACTGGGAAAGATCTCAAACAAATGACAATCAGGAGATTACTTCATCCCCACATGTTTAATGAGGTGCACCATTCGAATTAGCAGACTGAAAATCCACGTATCTGGTAACGATAGGATCATTCAATAACTGAAAAGAAAAAAAAAAATTATGCTTACCTGATAAATTTATTTCTCTTGTGGTGTATCCAGTCCACGGATCATCCATTACTTGTGGGATATTCTCCTTCCCAACAGGAAGCTGCAAGAGGATCACCCACAGCAGAGCTGTCTATATAGCTTCTCATCTAACTGCCAACCCCCAGTCATTCGACCGAAGACAAGCAAGAGAAAGGAGAAACTATAGGGTGCAGTGGTAAAAAACACCTGCCTTAGAATGACAGGGCCGGCCGTGGACTGGATACACCACAAGAGAAATAAATTTATCAGGTAAGCATAAATTTTGTTTTCTCTTGTAAGGTGTATCCAATCCACGGATCAGCCATTACTTGTGGGATACCAATACCAAAGCTATAGGACACGGATGAAGGGAGGGACAAGGCAGGCGCTTAACCCCTTAACGACCGAGGACGTGCAGGGTACGTCCTAAAAAAAAAAAGGCAGTTAACGCCTGAGGACGTACCCTGCACGTCCTCGGTGTAAAAAGCAGCTGTAAGCGATCCTGCTCGCTTCCAGCTGCTTTCCAGTTATTGCAGTGATGCCTCGATATGGAGGCATCCTGCAATAACCTTTTTAAGCCATCCGGTGCAGAGAGAGCCACTCTGTGGCCCTCTCTGCACCGGAGATCGGTGGCTTACAGTGCGTTGGTGGGTGGGAGCCGAACCGGGAGGCGGGTGGCGGCCATCGATGGCCCTCGTGATGTTGAGGGGGGCGGGATCGTGGGCGGGGATGCCAGGGGCGCGCACTGACGCGCGCACGTGCACGGGAGGGTGGGGGCGGGCGCGTGCACGGGGAGGGAGCAGGTGGGAACCGCTACACACAGAAAAAAAAGTTTAGGAAAATAAAAAAAAAATGTTAAAAAAATGTTACAAAATCAGATAAAAAAACACATCATTTAGGTGGTGGGGGTTGGTCTCTGGGGAGGGGGAAGCTACACTACAGAAAAACCGGGGAAAAAATAAAAAAAAAACATTTTCTTGCAAACTGGGTACTGGCAGACAGCTGCCAGTACCCAAGATGGCCCCCAATAAGGCAGAGGGGAGTGTTAGAGAGCGGTTTTGGGGGGGATCAGGGAGGTTGGGGGCTAAGGGGGGGATCCTACACAGTAGAACAGTAGCATATGTAAATATGCTAAAAAATTTTTTTTTATTATTTTTAAAAACCCTTTTATTTTAGTACTGGCAGACTTTCTGCCAGTACTTAAGATGGCGGGGACAATTGTGGGGTGGGGTGGGGGAGGGAAGGGAGCTGTTTGGGAAGGATCAGGGGGTGGGATGTGTCAGGTGGGAGGCTGATCTCTACACTAAAGCTAAAATTAACCCTGCAAGCTCCCTACAAACTACCTAATTAACCCCTTCCCTGCTAGCCATAATACACATGTGAGGCGCAGCAGCATTTAGCGGCCTTCTAATTACCAGAAAGCAACGCCAAAGCCATATATGTCTGCTATTTCTGAACAAAGGGGATCCCAGAGAAGCATTTACAACCATTTGTGCCATAATTGCACAAGCTGTTTGTAAATAATTTCAGTGAGAAACCTAAAATTGTGAAAAATTTTAAGTTTTTTTTAATTTGATCGCATTTGGCGGTGAAATGGTGGCATGAAATATACCAAAATGGGCCTAGATCAATACTTGGGGTCGTCTACTACACTACACTAAAGCTAAAATTAACCCTACAAGCTCCCTAAAAGCTCCCTAATTAACCCCTTAACTGCTGGGCATAATACACGTGTGGTGCGCAGTGGCATTTAGCGGCCTTCTAATTACCAAAAAGCAACGCCAAAGCCATATATGTCTGCTATTTCTGAACAAAGGGGATCCCAGAGAAGCATTTACAAGCATTTATGCCATAATTGCACAAGCTGTTTGTAAATAATTTCAGTGAGAAACCGAAAGTTTGTGAAAAAATTTGTGAAAAAGTGAACAATGTTTTGTATTTGATTGCATTTGGCGGTGAAATGGTGGTATGAAATATACCAAAATTGGCCTAGATCAATACTTTGGGATGTCTTCTAAAAAAAAATATATACATGTCATGGGATATTCAGGGATTCCTGAAAGATATTAGTGTTCTAATGTAACTAGCGCTAATGTTGAAAAAAAAAATGGTTTGGAAATAGCAAAGTGCTACTTGTATTTTTGGCCCTATAACTTGCAAAAAAAGCAAAGAACATGTAAACATTGGGTATTTCTAAACTCAGGACAAAATGTAGAAACTATTTAGCATGGGTGTTTTTTGGTGGTTGTAGATATGTAACAGATTTTGGGGGTCAAAGTTAGAAAAAGTGTGTTTTTTTTCCATTTTTCCTCATATTTTATAATTTTATAATTTTTTTATAGTAAATTATAAGATATGATGAAAATAATGGTATCTTTAGAAAGTCCATTTAATGGAGAGAAAAACGGTATATAATATGTGTGGGTAAAGTAAATGAGCAAGAGGAAAATTACAGCTAAACACAAACACCGCTAAAATGTAAAAATAGCCTTGGTCCCAAACGGACAGAAAATGGAAAAGTGCTGTGGTCATTAAGGGGTTAAACGGAAGGCACCACTGCCTGTAAGACCTTTCTCCCAAAAATAGCCTCCGAAGAAGCAAAAGTATCAAATTTATAGAATTTAGAAAAAGTATGAAGCGAAGACCAAGTCGCCGCCTTACAAATCTGTTCAACAGAAGCCTCATTCTTAAAAGCCCATGTGGAAGCTACCACTCTAGTAGAAAGAGCTGTAATTCTTTCAGGAGGCTGCTGGCCAGCAGTCTCATAAGCTAAGCGTATTATACTCCTTAGCCAAAAAGAAAGAGAAGTTGCCGAAGCCTTTTGGCCTCTCCTCTGTCCAGAGTAGACAACAAACAATGCAGATGTTTGACGAAAATCTTTAGTAGCTTGTAAATAGAACTTTAAAGCACGAACCACGTCAAGATTGTGTAATAGACATTCCTTCTTTGAAGAAGGATTAGGACACAGTGACGGAACAACAATCTCCTGATTGATATTTTTATTAGATACCACCTTAGGTAGAAAACCAGGTTTGGTACGTAACACTACCTTATCTGCATGGAAAATGAGATAAGGGGAATCATATTGTAAAGCAGATAACTCCGAAACTCTTCGAGCCGAGGAGATAGCTACTAAAAACAGAACTTTCCAAGATAAGAGCTTAATATCTATGGAATTCAAAGGTTCAAACAGAACCCCTTGAAGAACTTTAAGAACTAAATTTAAACTCCATGGCGGAGCAACAGGTTTAAACTAGGGATACACCGAAATTTCGGCCGAAAATAGCATTTTTTGTTATTTCGGTTTTCGTTTTTTTTGCCTTTTTATTTTCGGCAAAATTATTGTGTACCATATTTTAAATTTGATGCCAGCCTAGAGCTGCTGTTTGAGTTCATTACTTGACTTACTATTTTGCATATAATAATAGTTTTCTAGGACTATACTTTATTTTGATAATTGGTAACAAAACAAAAACGGTTAAATCTGATTCTGTTACGCAGAACTAAATAAAGAATAATACTAGCGATGCACCAAAATTTGGGCCGCCGAAAATGTGCAATTCCAACTTCGGCCCAAAGAGGACCAAAATGGCTAAAAAAATGGCTAAAAATGTACAGCCCTCCCCTGTTCTATTGAGTTACATGTCTATCCTTACCATAAGGTGAGCAGCACAGCACTGGCATGGTACACAGAGAGCACACCTAAGTACCATTACATGATAATATTTGAAACCAGCAGAGAAGGAAACCAAAGTTCTGAATAGTGAATACAAATATCAAAGGAGGATAAGTAACATGTTTTTAAACACTTGATATTATCAGACAAAGCCCTAAGCACACACAGTGAATATCTTTAAGCCTTATATACAGTGCTCATACATCAACCTCTTGTGCGTAGACATTCTATTCGCCTGAGGCAGATATGCGTGCACACTTTATAAGCATAAGCCCCAAGCTCGCACACAGTTGGTACAAATTAGCACCCACCAGACAGTGTATACAAAAAAGCACAGTAACTTTCTATAACCACCATGCACGTAAGGTTGTAGCTAAGTCCAGTGGTCCTGGTGATAGGTGACAGGCAGACTCCATTTGGGGCTCCGGACATATAATCTGACGGGTCAGTGTGAGACCCGAACCAGGAACTAGGCGGGGATACGATGAGAGACGATCAGGTGCAGCCACGCTCATCGCACGGATAACTACACCCAAAAACAACACACATGTCCACCTCGTATTGTTGTCTGGCTATAACCACGCTCTCCTTTATAGAGCTCCAGTTTCACTGCAGATCACGCCCTACTGTACAAGTGACCATGTCCATTTGTTGGAGCTTTCCCGCCTACAAGCTCTCTCAGCTACACAAACACACTGTAGTTAAAAAAAAAAAAAAACAATTTCGGTTTCGTTTCGGTTTTCGGCCAGGATCATCCTGAATTTTCGGTATCTGTTTCGGTCCAGAATTTTCATTTCGGTGCATCCCTAGTTTAAACACAGGCTTGATTCTAACGAGAGCCTGACAAAACGCCTGAACATCTGAAACCTCAGCCAGACGTTTGTGCAAAAGAATAGACAGAGCAGTAATCTGTCCCTTTAAGGAACTAGCTGACAAACCCTTCTCCAATCCTTCTTGGAGAAAGTTTAATATCCTAGGAATCCTGACTCTACTCCATGAGTAACCCCTGGATTCACACCAATGAAGATATTTACACCATATGTTATGATAGATTTTCCTGGTGACAGGCTTTCGCGCCTGTATTAAGGTATCAATGACCGACTTTGATAAAATCAAGCGTTCAATCTCCAAGCAGTCAGACGCAGAGAAATTAGATTTGGATGGTTGAAAGGACCCTGAAGTAGAAGGTCCTGTCTCAGCGGTAGAGTCCATGGTGGAAAGGATGACATGTCCACCAGATCTGCATACCAAGTCCTGCGTGGCCACGCAGGTGCTATCAAAATCACCAAAGCTCTCTCCTGCTTGATCTTGGCAATCAGACGAGGGAGCAGAGGAAACGGTGGAAACACATAAGCCAGGTTGAAGGACCAAGGCGCTGCTAGAGAATCTATCAGTGCTGCCTTGGGATCCCTGGACCCGTAACAAGGATGCTTGGCGTTCTGACGAGACGCCATGAGATCCAGTTCTGGTTTGCCCCAACGTTGAATCAACTGTGCGAATATCTTCGGATGGAGTTCCCACTCCCCCGGATGAAAATTCTGTCGACTTAGAAAATCCGCCTCCCAGTTCTCTACTCCTGGGATATGGATAGCTGATAGATGGCAAGAGTGAATCTCTGCCCATAGAATTATCTTTGAAACCTCCAACATTGCTAGGGAACTCCTTGTTCCCCCTTGATGGTTGATGTAAGCTACAGTCGTGATGTTGTCCGACTGAAATCTGATGAACTTGACCACAGCAAGCTGAGGCCAAGCCTGAAGAGCATTGAATATCGCTCTTAGTTCCAGAATGTTTATTGGAAGAAGTGCCTCCTCCTGAGTCCACGAGCCTTCAGTGGATGCAGTCTGGAACTCCTTCAGGGAGTTCCAGACTGCACCCCAGCCCAGAAGGCTGGCATCTGTTGTTACTATTGTCCAATCTGGCCTGCGGAAGGTCATACCTTTGAACAGATGGACCCGAGATAGCCACCAGAGAAGAGAATCCCTGGTCTCTTGATCCAGATTTAGTAGAGGGGACAAATCTGTGTAATCCCCATTCCACTGACTGAGCATTCAGAGTTGCAGCGGTCTGAGATGTAGACGGGCAAACGGCACTATGTCCATTGCCGCTACCATTACTTCCATACACTGAGTCACTGAAGGGCGAGAAGTAGAATAAAGAATACGGCAGGAATTTAGAAGTTTTGACAACCTGGCCTCTGTCAGGTAAATCTTCATTTCTACAGAATCTATCAGAGTTCCTAGGAAGGAAACTCTTGTGAGAGGGGATAGAGAACTCTTTTCTTCGTTCACTTTCCACCCATGAGACCTCAGGAATGCCAGAACAATGTCCGTATGGGACTTGGCAATTTGAAAATTCGACGCCTGTATCAGAATGTCGTCTAGGTAAGGGGCTACTGCTATACCCCACGGCCTTAGGACCGCCAGAAGTGACCCCAGAACCTTCGTAAAGATTCTTGGTGCCGTAGCTAACCCAAAGGGAAGAGCTACAAACTGGTAATGCCTGTCTAGGAAGGCGAACCTGAGAAACCGATGATGATCTCTGTGTATCGGAATGTGAAGATAAGCATCCTTTAAGTCCACGGTAGTCATATATTGACCCTCCTGGATCATAGGTAGGATGGTTCGAATAGTCTCCATCTTGAAGGATGGGACCCTGAGAAATTTGTTTAGGATCTTGAGATCCAAGATTGGTCTGAAGGTTCCCTCCTTCTTGGGAACACCAAACAGATTTGAATAGAAGCCTTGCCCCTGTTCCTCCTTTGGAACTGGATGGATCACACCCATAACTAGGAGGTCTTGAACACCGTGTAAGAATGCCTCTCTCTTTATCTGGTTTGCAGATAATTGTGAGAGGTGAAATCTTCCTTTTGGGGAAGAAGCTTTGAAGTCCAGAAGATATCCCTGGGACACAATTTCCAAAGCCCAGGGAACCTGGACATCTCTTGCCCAGGCCTGGGCGAAGAGAGAAAGTCTGCCCCCTACTAGATCCGTTACCGGACGGGGGCTGATCTTTCATGTTGTCTTAGAGGCAGCCGCAGGCTTTTTGGCCTGCTTTCCTTTGTTCCAAGCCTGGTTAGGTCTCCAGACCGGCTTGGACTGGGCAAAATTTCCCTCTTGTTTTGTATTAGAGGAAGTTGATGCTGCGCCAGTCTTGAAGTTTCGAAAGGCACGAAAATTAGTCTGTTTGGGAATATTGAGAAGCTTAGACTTTGAAGTAACGTCAGCTGACCAGGATTTAAGCCATAACGCCCTACGCGCTTGAATAGCAAAACCTGAGTTCTTAGCCGTTAGTTTGGTTAAATGAACAACGGCGTCAGAAACAAATGAATTGGCTAGCTTAAGAGCTTTAAGCTTGTCAAGTATATCATCCAATGGGGTTTCTACCTGTAGAGCCTCTTCCAGAGACTCAAACCAGAAGGCCACAGCAGCAGTGACAGGGGCAATGCATGCTAGAGGCTGGAGAATAAAACCCTGTTGAATAAACATTTTCTTAAGGTAACCCTCTAACTTTTTATCCATTGGATCTAGGAAAGCACAACTGTCCTCGACGGGGATAGTTGTACGCTTAGCTAGGGTAGAGATTGCTCCCTCCACCTTAGGAACCGTTTGCCATAAGTCCCGTGTAGCGGCATCTATGGGAAACATCTTCTTAAAAACAGGAGGGGGAGAGAACGGTACACCTGGTCTATCCCATTCCTTATTAATAATTTCTGAAAACCTCTTAGGTATTGGAAAAACATCAGTGTAAACAGGCACTGCATAGTATTTATCCAATCTACACAATTTCTCTGGGACTATAATGGTGTCACAGTCATCCAGAGTAGCTAAAACCTCCCTGAGCAACACGCGGAGGTGTTCAAGCTTAAATTTAAATGTAGACATATAAGAATCAGGTTGAAGTATCTTCCCTGAGTCAGAAAAAACATAATTTATGCTTACCTGATACATTTATTTCTCTTGTGGTGTATCCAGTCCACGGATCATCCATTACTTGTGGGGATATTCTCCTTCCCAACAGGAAGCTGCAAGAGGATCACCCACAGCAGTGCTGTCTATATAGCTCCTCCCCTAACTGCCACCTTCAGTTATTCAACCGAAGACAAGCAAGAGAAAGGAGAAACCATAGGGTGCAGTGGTGACTGTAGTTTAAAAATAAAATATACCTGCCTTAAAATGACAGGGCGGGCCGTGGACTGGATACACCACAAGAGAAATAAATTTATCAGGTAAGCATAAATTATGTTTTCTCTTGTAAGGTGTATCCAGTCCACGGATCATCCATTGCTTGTGGGATACCAATACCAAAGCTAAAGTACACGGATGAAGGGAGGGACAAGGCAGGAACTTAAACGGAAGGTACCACTGCCTGTAAAACCTTTCTCCCAAAAATAGCCTCCGAAGAAGCAAAAGTATCAAATTTATAAAACTTTGAAAAAGTATGAAGTGAAGACCAAGTCGCCGCCTTGCAAATCTGTTCAACAGAAGCCTCATTTTTAAAGGCCCATGTGGAAGCCACAGCTCTAGTAGAATGAGCTGTAATCCTTGACCAGCAGTCTCATAAGCTAAGCGTATTATACTCCTTAGCCAAAAAGAAAGAGAAGTTGCAGAAGCCTTTTGGCCTCTCCTCTGTCCAGAGTAGACAACAAACAAAGCAGATGTTTGACGAAAATCTTTAGTAGCTTGTAAATAAAACTTTAAAGCACGAACCACGTCAAGATTGTGTAATAGACGTTCCTTCTTTGAAGAAGGATTAAGACACAATGACGGAACAACAATCTCCTGATTAATATTCTTATTAGATACCACCTTAGGTAAAAACCCAGGTTTGGTACGCAAAACTACCTTATCTGCATGGAAGATCAGATAAGGGGAATCACATTGTAATACAGATAACTCGGAAACTCTACGAGCCGAGGAAATAGCTACCAAAAACAGAACTTTCCAAGATAAAAGCTTGATATCTAAGGAATGAAGAGGTTCAAACGGAACCCCTTGGAGAACTTTAAGAACCAAATTTAAACTCCATGGCGGAGCAAGAGGTTTAAACACAGGCTTGATTCTAACTAAAGCCTGACAAAACGCCTGAACGTCTGGAACATCCGCCAGACACTTGTGTAAAAGAATAGACAGAGCAGAAATCTGTCCCTTTAAGGAACTAGCTGACAATCCCTTTTCCAATCCTTCTTGGAGAAAAGATAATATCCTGGGAATCCTGACTTTACTCCATGAGTAACCCTTGAATTCAAACCAATAAAGATATTTACACCATATCTTATGATAGATTTTCCTGGTGACAGGCTTTCGTGCCTGAATTAAGGTATCAATGACTGACTCGGGGAAGCCACGCTTTGATAAAATCAAGCGTTCAATCTCCAGGCAGTCAGTCTCAGAGAAATTAGATTTGGATATCAAAAAAGTAAAAAACCAGCAGCACGGCAGTGTAATTGAAAAATAGGACTTTTTATTCCATTTGAAAAGCAAACATGCCAGTGTTGGACAAAACGTCTGACATGTTTCGCGCCCTCTAGTGGCGCTTCATCATAGACTAAGGATAGTACTCTGAAGTCTACCTTTTATAACAGTCATAGGCAATTAATTCATTAACCCCAGACATATTATAACAAACACATAGTTAAAAAACAACAAATAAACTTCATATGTTCAATAAGTGCCCCAAATGAGCTGCAGTTTGGAAGAAAGAGAACCTACATGGTCAAAAGAATAACAATAATACAATTCTGGCATAAACATACGAGTGTGTTATACATGGAACCGCATGAATATAATAAATGTCTAGTATATGAGTTAAATATGTATTTAAGATAACCACAAAGTTGTGTATATATGCTGAATACTTAAATACCTTATAATTTTATTCTAAGTATGTGCTATTGATTTTGATTATGATTCTCAACCAGAGAATTGTAGACTTACTATAAATTATAAAAAATTATGTTTTATAATTTGTTATTAGTCCCCTAAATAGGCACTAAATTATAGCACAATCATATAGAATTAAAAAAAAACTCAAAAGACCACAGCAGTGAGAGAAGGGTTAATTTATCTTATTGAGATCTATAAGTTACTATGCAATTAATTACATTTTAAACCACCTATATAATTTATACTTTACACAAAGTAGCTAATATCCCATTCAAGATTTAGCCCTGTGGGAGCTCTGGATTTAAGTTTATATATCCAGTATAACTCTTTCCTATCCAGAATCCTATATCTATTTCCTCCCCTAATAGGGGTTTTTGCCACATCAATGATTTTCACGGTAAAGTCTCCTTTATCAGAAAAATGAAAGAGATTAAAATGCCTAGCAACCACAGAATCTTTATTATAATTCTTCACATCATTTACGTGTTCCCTGATCCTCACATTGACCTCTCTTGTCGTTTTTCCGACATACTGTATGTGACAGTGTTTGCATTCCAACATATAGACCGCAAATGTGGTCTTACAATTGGCATAAAATGATATCTCATATGTCTCATGGTCTACAGAGGATCTAAAAAGATTTGTGATATCCATCATTCCACAAGTTAAACATGTTCTAGCCCCACACTTAAAATTACCTTTCCTTCTTAGCCAATTATCTTCCCTATGTCTTGATGTATCTGACACAAAACTTGGGGCTAGTTTCAAAGCTAAAGTTACTGGCTTCTTTGAGACAAATTTACAGCCCTCAATATATTTCTGTAATATAGTATCACCTGCCAGTATTGATAGATTCTCTCTCAAGATTTTGACTATTTGGGGAAATTGTGCCGTATATTCGGTTGTAAACACAACCTTATTCTCAAAAGTATTTGTTTGTTTCCTTTTTCTGCTATCTCCACATTTCATTACACCTACTTCTGTTTTGATCTCTTGCAATTTGTTTCTATTATATCCCCTTGCTGTTAATCTTTCGATCAATTCATTGGCTTGTTGATGATATATAACATCATCATTGGTATTACGTCGCAATCTGATGAACTGACCCCTCGGTATGGCACGGACAAGATGCAGGGGATGGCATGAACCAGCATGTAATATAGTGTTGCCAGCAGTTAATTTCCTGTATGTTCTGGACACAATTCGCCCATTCCCCACATTATGATCATTGATGGACCCCTTGATGTGACATCCTTTGACCGGTTACTTGGTTTCTTGAATAGCAATGACATGTGCTTGACCTTTATTGGTGGGTATAGTCAGACCAGAACTGACTTCTTGGATGTGACTTTGGATGGAGATGTGGGGAATGGGCGAATTGTGTCCAGAACATACAGGAAATTAACTGCTGGCAACACTATATTACATGCTGGTTCATGCCATCCCCCGCATCTTGTCCGTGCCATACCGAGGGGTCAGTTCATCTTCTGAGTTTTTTTTTTTTATTCTATATGAATGTGCTATAATTTAGTGCCTATTTAGGGGACTAATAACAAATTATAAAACATAATTTTTTATAATTTATAGTAAGTCTACAATTCTCTGGTTGAGAATCATAATCAAAATCAATAGCACATACTTAGAATAAAATTATAAGGTATTTAAGTATTCAGCATATATACACAACTTTGTGGTTATCTTAAATACATATTTAACTCATATACTAGACATTTATTATATTCATGCGGTTCCATGTATAACACACTCGTATGTTTATGCCAGAATTGTATTATTGTTATTCTTTTGACCATGTAGGTTCTCTTTCTTCCAAACTGCAGCTCATTTGGGGCACTTATTGAACATATGAAGTTTATTTGTTGTTTTTTAACTATGTGTTTGTTATAATATGTCTGGGGTTAATGAATTAATTGCCTATGACTGTTATAAAAGGTAGACTTCAGAGTACTATCCTTAGTCTATGATGAAGCGCCACTAGAGGGCGCAAAACATGTCAGACGTTTTGTCCAACACTTGCATGTTTGCTTTTCAAATGGAATAAAAAGTCCTATTTTTCAATTACACTGCCGTGCTGCTGGTTTTTTACTTTTTTGATTACCTGCAAACAGTTGGTTGCTGTTTTTTTCCAGCATTGCACCTTTGCCCATTTGCGTACCTCTATGCCTCCATCTGTGGCATCTGACGTCACCATTGTGAGCCTGAGATCGGCGTCTATCGAGGAGTTTGGAGCGGCCATCCCACATTATCAGCAAGTTAGATTTGGATAGTTGAAAGGACCCTGAAGTAGAAGGTCCTGTCTCAGAGGCAGAGTCCATGGTGGAAGAGATGACATGTCCACCAGATCTGCATACCAAGTCCTGCGTGGCCACGCAGGTGCTATCAAAATCACTGATGCTCTCTACTGCTTGATTTTGGCAATCAGACGAGGGAGCAGAGGAAACGGTGGAAACACATAAGCCAGGTTGAAGGACCAAGGCGCTGCTAGAGCATCTATCAGTGTTGCCTTGTGATCCCTGGACCTGGATCCGTAACAAGGAAGTTTGGCGTTCTGGCGAGACGCCATGAGATCCAGTTCTGGTTCGCCCCAACGTTGAACCAATTGTGCAAACACCTCCGGATGGAGTTCCCACTCCACCGGATGAAAAGATTGTGTCCCAGTTCTCTACACCTGGGATATGGATAGCTGATAGGTGGCAAGAGTGAATCTCTGCCCAACAAATTATCTTTGAAAGTTCCAACATCGCTAGGGAACTCCTTGTTCCCCCTTGATGGTTGATGTAAGCCACAGTCGTGATGTTGTCCGACTGAAATCTGATGAACCTCATTGTCGCTAGCTGAGGCCAAGCTTGAAGAGCATTGAATATCGCTCTTAGTTCCAGAATGTTTATTGGGAGGAGGGTCCCCTCCTGAGTCCACAATCCCTGAGCCTTCAGGGAGTTCCAGACTGCCCCCCAGCCTAGAAGGCTGGCATCTGTCGTAACTATTGTCCAATCTGGCCTGCGAAAGGTCATACCTTTGGACAGATGGACCCGAGATAGCCACCAGAGAAGAGAATCTCTGGTCTCTTGATCCAGATTTAGTAGAGGAGACAAATCTGTGTAATCCCCATTCCACTGACTGAGCATGCAGAGTTGCAGCGGTCTAAGATGAAGGCGGGCAAACGGCACTATGTCCATTGCCGCTACCATTAAGCCGATTACTTCCATACACTGAGCCACCGAAGGGCGAGAAGTAGAATAAAGAACCCGGCACGAATGTAGAAGTCTTGATAACCTGGTCTCTGTCAGGTAAATCCTCATTTCTACAGAATCTATCAGAGTTCCCAGAAAGGAAACTCTTGTGAGAGGGGATAGAGAACTCTTCTCTTCGTTTACTTTCCACCCGTGCGACCTCAGAAATGCCAGAACTATGTCCGTATGAGACTTGGCAATTTGGAAATTTGACGCCTGTATCAGAATGTCGTCTAGATAAGGGGCTACTGCTATGCCCCTCGGCATTAGGACCGCCAGAAGGGACCCCAGAACCTTCGTAAAGATTCTTGGAGCTGTAGCTAACCCAAAGGGAAGTTCTACAAACTGGTAATGCCTGTCCAGGAAGGCAAACCTGAGAAACCGATGATGATCTTTGTGTATCGGAATGTGAAGATAAGCATCCTTTAAATCCACTGTAGTCATGTATTGACCCTCCTGGATCATAGGTAGGATGGTACGAATGGTCTCCATCTTGAATGATGGGACCCTGAGAAATTTGTTTAGAATATTGAGATCTAAGATTGGTCTGAAGGTTCCCTCTTTTTTGGGAACCACAAACAGATTTGAATAGAAGCCTTGTCCCTGTTCCTCCTTTGGAACTGGGTGGATCACTCCCATAACTAGGAGGTCTTGAACACAATGTAAGAATGCCTCTCTTTTTATCTGGTTTGCAGATAACTGTGAAAGGTGAAATCTCCCTTTTGGAGGGGAAGCTTTGAAGTCCAGAAGATATCCCTGGGATACTATTTCCAACGCCCAGGAATCCTGGTCATCTCTTGCCCAAGCTTGGGCGAATAGAGAAAGTCTGCCCCCTACTAGATCCGTTACCGGATCGGGGGCCAATCCTTAATGCTGTCTTAGAAGCAGCAGCAGGCTTTTTGGCCTGCTTACCTTTGTTCCAAGCCTGGATAGGTCTCCAGACCGACTTGGACTGGGCAAAAGTTCCCTCTTGTTTTGTATTAGAGGAAGTTGATGCCGCGCTCGTCTTAAAGTTTCGAAAAGCACGAAAATTAGTCTGTTTGGCCCTTGCTTTATTAGACCTGTCCTGAGGGAGGGCATGACCTTTTCCTCCCGTGACATCAGAAATGATCTCCTTCAAACCAGGCCCGAATAGGGTCTGCCCCTTGAAGGGAATATTAAGAAGCTTAAACTTTGAAGTAACGTCAGCTGACCATGATTTAAGCCATAGCGCCCTACGCGCCTGAATAGCAAAACCAGAATTCTTAGCCGTTAGTTTAGTCAAATGAACAATGGCATTAGAAACAAATGAATTGGCTAGCTTAAGTGCTCTAAGCTTGTCAAGTATATCGTCCAATGGGGTCTCTACCTGTAAAGCCTCTTCCAGAGACTCAAACCAGAAGTCCGCCGCAGCAGTGACTGGGGCAATGCATGCAAGAGGCTGTAGAATAAAACCTTGTTGAATAAACATTTTCTTAAGGTAACCCTCTAACTTTTTATCCATTGGATCTAAGAAAGCACAACTGTCCTCGACTGGGATAGTAGTGCGCTTAGTTAGGGTAGAAACTGCTCCCTCCACCTTAGGGACCGTCTGCCATAAGTCCCGTGTGGCGGCATCTATTGGAAACAATTTCTTAAAAATAGGAGGGGGAGAGAACGGTACACCTGGTCTATCCCATTCCTTAGTAATAATTTCTGAAAACCTTTTAGGTATTGGAAAAACATCAGAGAAAACAGGCACTGCATAGTATTTATCCAATCTGCACAATTTCTCTGGCACTGCAATGGTGTCGCAGTCATTCAGAGTAGCTAAAACCTCCCTGAGTAACACGCGGAGGTGTTCAAGCTTAAATTTAAATGTTGCCATATCAGAATCAGGTTGAATCATCTTCCCTGAGTCAGACACATCACCCACAGAAAGAAGCTCTCCTTCCTCAGCTTCTGCATATTGTGAGGGGGTATCAGACATAGCTATTAAAGCGTCAGAGTGCTCTGTATTTCTTCTAACCCCAGAGCTGTCTCGCTTTCCTCGTAACCCAGGTAGTCTGGATAATACCGCTGACAGTGTATTATCCATGACTGCCGCCATGTCTCGTAAAGTAAACGCCATGGGCGCGCTAGATGTACTTGGCGCCACTTGAGCGTGAGTCCCTTGAGCAAGAGTCAAAGGCTCTGACACATGGGGCGAGTTAGTCGGCATAACTTCCCCCTTGTCAGATTCCTCTGGTGATAAATCTTTTAAAGACAGAATATGGTCTTTATAACTTAAAGTGAAATCAGTACATTTGGTACACATTCTAAGAGGGGGTTCCACCATGGCTTCTAAACATAATGAACAAGGAGCTTCCTCTATGTCAGACATGTTTAAACAGACTAGCAATGAGACCAGCAAGCTTGGAAAACACTTTACAGAAGGTTAACAAGCAAAAAATAAAAACGGTACTGTGCCTTTAAGTAAAATAAAAAAGGTCAGAATTTGAAAAACAGTGAAAAAATGTAGTAAATCAAACTAAATTTTTACAGTGTGTATAATAGGCTAACAGAGCATCGCACCCACTTGCAAATGAATGATTAACCCCTTAGTTTCAAAAACGTATCAAAAAAACGAAATAGACTTTTTTTTAACAGTCACAACAACTGCCACAGCTCTGCTGTGGCCCTACCTTGCCATACAAACGACTTTGGAGAGCACCAAAACCCTTCAGATAGGTCCTAAGCATTCAGGGAAGCCTTCAAGGAAAACTGGATGTCTCAGTCTGTAAAAGCTAATGCGCAATTAGGCGCGAATTAGGCCCCTCCCACTAACTCTAGGCAAATTTTAGCCAGCCATGTGGAAAAACTGGGCCCCAATAAAGTTTTATCACCAAACAGCATATAAAAAATGTTTAAGCACTCCCAGCAAACGTCTTATATGTCAGTAATTTGAAAAAATAATAAGAGTGTTACCTCTAATAGTAAGCATGATACTAGTCGCTATTAAATCACTGTAATCAGGCTTACCTTAAATAAATCCGGTATCAACAGCATTTTCTAGCATATACATTTCTCTAGAAAAATTTAGACTGCACATACCTCATAGCAGGATACCCTGCACACCATTCCCCAAGCTGAAGTTACCTCTCTCTTCAGTTATGTGTGAGAACAGCAATGGATCTTAGTTACAAGCTGCTAAGATCATCAAAGACCACAGGCAGACTCTTCTTCTATTTTCTGCCTGAGACCAAAATAGTACAACTCCGGTACCATTTAAAAATAACAAACTTTTGAATTAAAGAAAAACAACTAAATTGCACCACATCTCTCTAACTGCTTCCATGCTTGTCAAGAGCTGCAAGAGAATGACTGGAGGTGGCAGTTAGGGGAGGAGCTATATAGACAGCTCTGCTGTGGGTGATTCTCTTGCAGCTTCCTGTTGGGAAGGAGAATATCCCCACAAGTAATGGATGAACCGTGGACTAGATACACCTTACAATAGAAATCACCCACAGATAGAAGCTCTCCTTCCTCAGCTTCTGCATATTGTGAGGGGATATCAGACATAGCTACTAAAGCGTCAGAGTGCTCTGTATTTTTCCTAGCCCCAGAGCTGTCTCGCTTTCCTTGTAACCCTGGTAGTTTGGACAATACCGCTGTAAGGGTATGATCCATAACTGCCGCCATGTCTTGTAAGGTAAACGCTATGGGCGCGCTAGATGTACTCGGCGTCTCTTGAGCGGGCTTCCCTTGAGCGGGAGTAATAGGTTCTGAGTTAGTCGGCATAACTTCCCCCTTGTCAGTTTCCTCTGGTGATAAATCTTTTAAAGCCAGAATATGATCTTTATAACTTATAGTAAGATCAGTGCATTTGGTACACATTCTAAGAGGGGGTTCCACAATGGCTTCTAAACATAATGAACAAGGAGTTTCCTCTTTGTCAGACATGTTTAACAGATTTGTAATGAGACCAGCAAGCTTTGAAATCACTTTAATTAATGTGAAAAAGCAGAATATAAAAAACGGTACTGTGCCTTTAAAGTGAATGTAAACTTTTATGCTAAAGAGCCCGGTTTTTAAAACTTCGATTAAAAACAAGGGCACTTTAATTCATCAAAATTTTCATTTCACTCCTGTTGTGAAAAAAAACTTACCTTTTAATCTTCACAGCAGCTCCATCTTCCTCCACCCGTTTCAAAGCCTCTTCCTGGGTCTAAAATGAGGCATCCGGATTCCTCCAATCACAGCAGTGAATCAGACACTGAATCCCCCAGGGGGGGAGCTGTGATAGGAGGATGACCTATCAATCATTTCTGACACCAGAAATGGCTTGTTAGACTTAAGGAAGCTGGTGCTGCTGTGAAGATTAAAAGGTAAGTTTTTTTACACAACAGGAGTGAAATGTAAATTTTGATGAATTAAAGTACCCCTGTTTTTAATCAAAGTTTTAAAAACTGGGCACTTTAGCATCAAAATTTACATTCACTTTAAGAGAAAAAAACAAACACAAAAACTGCAAAACAGTGAAAAAAGCAGTTAACTCTATGAAATTTTAACAGTGTATGTACTAGACTAAAATAGCATTGCACCCACTTGCAAATGGATGATTAACCCCTCAGGCTCAAAAACGAAGCAAAAAAACGGTAAAACCGTTATAACAGTCACAGGCAAACTGCCACAGCTCTACTGTGGCTCCTACCTTCCCATAAAACGACTTCTGTAGGCACAAAAACCCTTTACAGATGTACAATATGTCAGGGGACTCCTTCAGGGAAGCTGGATGTCTCAGAGTGTAAAAGTTACTGCGCAATTAGAGCGCGAAAATAGGCCCCTCCCACCATGCACTGAAAGTCAGAGGGCCTAAAAAAACAGAATTTATGTTTACCTGATAAATTACTTTCTCCAACGGTGTGTCCGGTCCACGGCGTCATCCTTACTTGTGGGATATTCTCTTCCCCAACAGGAAATGGCAAAGAGCCCAGCAAAGCTGGTCACATGATCCCTCCTAGGCTCCGCCTACCCCAGTCATTCGACCGACGTTAAGGAGGAATATTTGCATAGGAGAAACCATATGATACCGTGGTGACTGTAGTTAAAGAAAATAAATTATCAGACCTGATTAAAAAACCAGGGCGGGCCGTGGACCGGACACACCGTTGGAGAAAGTAATTTATCAGGTAAACATAAATTCTGTTTTCTCCAACATAGGTGTGTCCGGTCCACGGCGTCATCCTTACTTGTGGGAACCAATACCAAAGCTTTAGGACACGGATGATGGGAGGGAGCAAATCAGGTCACCTAGATGGAAGGCACCACGGCTTGCAAAACCTTTCTCCCAAAAATAGCCTCAGAAAAAGCAAAAGTATCAAACTTGTAAAATTTGGTAAAAGTGTGCAGTGAAGACCAAGTCGCTGCCCTACATATCTGATCAACAGAAGCCTCGTTCTTGAAGGCCCATGTGGAAGCCACAGCCCTAGTGGAATGAGCTGTGATTCTTTCGGGAGGCTGCCGTCCGGCAGTCTCGTAAGCCAATCTGATGATGCTTTTAATCCAAAAAGAGAGAGAGGTAGAAGTTGCTTTTTGACCTCTCCTTTTACCGGAATAAACAACAAACAAGGAAGATGTTTGTCTAAAATCCTTTGTAGCATCTAAATAGAATTTTAGAGCGCGAACAACATCCAAATTGTGCAACAAACGTTCCTTCTTCGAAACTGGTTTCGGACACAGAGAAGGTACGATAATCTCCTGGATAATGTTTTTGTTAGAAACAACTTTTGGAAGAAAACCAGGTTTAGTACGTAAAACCACCTTATCTGCATGGAACACCAGATAAGGAGGAGAACACTGCAGAGCAGATAATTCTGAAACTCTTCTAGCAGAAGAAATTGCAACCAAAAACAAAACTTTCCAAGATAATAACTTAATATCAACGGAATGTAAGGGTTCAAACGGAACCCCCTGAAGAACTGAAAGAACTAAGTTGAGACTCCAAGGAGGAGTCAAAGGTTTGTAAACAGGCTTGATTCTAACCAGAGCCTGAACAAAGGCTTGAACATCTGGCACAGCTGCCAGCTTTTTGTGAAGTAACACAGACAAGGCAGAAATCTGTCCCTTCAGGGAACTTGCAGATAATCCTTTTTCCAATCCTTCTTGAAGGAAGGATAGAATCTTAGGAATCTTAACCTTGTCCCAAGGGAATCCTTTAGATTCACACCAACAGATATATTTTTTCCAAATTTTGTGGTAAATCTTTCTAGTTACAGGCTTTCTGGCCTGAACAAGAGTATCGATAACAGAATCTGAGAACCCTCGCTTCGATAAGATCAAGCGTTCAATCTCCAAGCAGTCAGCTGGAGTGAGACCAGATTCGGATGTTCGAACGGACCTTGAACAAGAAGGTCTCGTCTCAAAGGTAGCTTCCATGGTGGAGCCGATGACATATTCACCAGATCTGCATACCAAGTCCTGCGTGGCCACGCAGGAGCTATCAAGATCACCGACGCCCTTTCCTGATTGATCCTGGCTACCAGCCTGGGGATGAGAGGAAACGGCGGGAATACATAAGCTAGTTTGAAGGTCCAAGGTGCTACTAGTGCATCCACTAGAGCCGCCTTGGGATCCCTGGATCTGGACCCGTAGCAAGGAACTTTGAAGTTCTGACGAGAGGCCATCAGATCCATGTCTGGAATGCCCCACAGTTGAGTGACTTGGGCAAAGATTTCCGGATGGAGTTCCCACTCCCCCGGATGCAATGTCTGACGACTCAGAAAATCCGCTTCCCAATTTTCCACTCCTGGGATGTGGATAGCAGACAGGTGGCAGGAGTGAGACTCCGCCCATAGAATGATTTTGGTCACTTCTTCCATCGCCAGGGAACTCCTTGTTCCCCCCTGATGGTTGATGTACGCAACAGTTGTCATGTTGTCTGATTGAAACCGTATGAACTTGGCCCTCGCTAGCTGAGGCCAAGCCTTGAGAGCATTGAATATCGCTCTCAGTTCCAGAATATTTATCGGTAGAAGAGATTCTTCCCGAGACCAAAGACCCTGAGCTTTCAGGGATCCCCAGACCGCGCCCCAGCCCATCAGACTGGCGTCGGTCGTGACAATGACCCACTCTGGTCTGCGGAAGGTCATCCCTTGTGACAGGTTGTCCAGGGACAGCCACCAACGGAGTGAGTCTCTGGTCCTCTGATTTACTTGTATCCTCGGAGACAAGTTTGTATAGTCCCCATTCCACTGACTGAGCATGCACAGTTGTAATGGTCTTAGATGAATGCGCGCAAAAGGAACTATGTCCATTGCCGCTACCATTAAACCTATCACTTCCATGCACTGCGCTATGGAAGGAAGAGGAACGGAATGAAGTATCCGACAAGAGTCTAGAAGTTTTGTTTTTCTGGCCTCTGTCAGAAAAATCCTCATTTCTAAGGAGTCTATTATTGTCCCTAAGAAGGGAACCCTTGTTGACGGAGATAGAGAACTCTTTTCCACGTTCACTTTCCATCCGTGAGATCTGAGAAAGGCCAGGACAATGTCCGTGTGAGCCTTTGCTTGAGAAAGGGACGACGCTTGAATCAGAATGTCGTCCAAGTAAGGTACTACAGCAATGCCCCTTGGTCTTAGCACAGCTAGAAGGGACCCTAGTACCTTTGTGAAAATCCTTGGAGCAGTGGCTAATCCGAAAGGAAGCGCCACGAACTGGTAATGCTTGTCCAGGAATGCGAACCTTAGGAACCGATGATGTTCCTTGTGGATAGGAATATGTAGATACGCATCCTTTAAATCCACCGTGGTCATGAATTGACCTTCCTGGATGGAAGGAAGAATTGTTCGAATGGTTTCCATTTTGAACGATGGAACCTTGAGAAACTTGTTTAAGATCTTGAGATCTAAGATTGGTCTGAACGTTCCCTCTTTTTTGGGAACTACGAACAGATTGGAGTAGAACCCCATCCCTTGTTCTCCTAATGGAACAGGATGAATCACTCCCATTTTTAACAGGTCTTCTACACAACGTAAGAATGCCTGTCTTTTTATGTGGTCTGAAGACAACTGAGACCTGTGGAACCTCCCCCTTGGGGGAAGCCCCTTGAATTCCAGAAGATAACCTTGGGAGACTATTTCTAGCGCCCAAGGATCCAGAACATCTCTTGCCCAAGCCCGAGCGAAGAGAGAGAGTCTGCCCCCCACCAGATCCGGTCCCGGATCGGGGGCCAACATTTCATGCTGTCTTGGTAGCAGTGGCAGGTTTCTTGGCCTGCTTTCCCTTGTTCCAGCCTTGCATTGGTCTCCAAGCTGGCTTGGCTTGAGAAGTATTACCCTCTTGCTTAGAGGACGTAGCACTTTGGGCTGGTCCGTTTCTACGAAAGGGACGAAAATTAGGTTTATTTTTGGCCTTGAAAGGCCGATCCTGAGGAAGGGCGTGGCCCTTACCCCCAGTGATATCAGAGATAATCTCTTTCAAGTCAGGGCCAAACAGCGTTTTCCCCTTGAAAGGAATGTTAAGTAGCTTGTTCTTGGAAGACGCATCAGCTGACCAAGATTTCAACCAAAGCGCTCTGCGCGCCACAATAGCAAACCCCGAATTCTTAGCCGCTAACCTAGCCAATTGCAAAGTGGCGTCTAGGGTGAAAGAATTAGCCAATTTGAGAGCATTGATTCTGTCCATAATCTCCTCATAAGGAGGAGAATCACTATCGACCGCCTTTACCAGCTCATCGAACCAGAAACACGCGGCTGTAGCGACAGGGACAATGCATGAAATTGGTTGTAGAAGGTAACCCTGCTGAACAAACATCTTTTTAAGTAAACCTTCTAATTTTTTATCCATAGGATCTTTGAAAGCACAACTATCTTCTATGGGTATAGTGGTGCGTTTGTTTAAAGTGGAAACCGCTCCCTCGACCTTGGGGACTGTCTGCCATAAGTCCTTTCTGGGGTCGACCATAGGAAACAATTTTTTAAATTTGGGGGGAGGGACGAAAGGAATACCGGGCCTTTCCCATTCTTTATTTACAATGTCCGCCACCCGCTTGGGTATAGGAAAAGCTTCTGGGAGCCCCGGGACCTCTAGGAACTTGTCCATTTTACATAGTTTCTCTGGGATGACCAACTTGTCACAATCATCCAGAGTGGATAATACCTCCTTAAGCAGAATGCGGAGATGTTCCAACTTAAATTTAAACGTAATCACATCAGGTTCAGCTTGTTGAGAAATGTTCCCTGAATCAGTAATTTCTCCCTCAGACAAAACCTCCCTGGCCCCATCAGACTGGTTTAGGGGCCCTTCAGAACCATTATTATCAGCGTCGTCATGCTCTTCAGTATCTAAAACAGAGCAGTCGCGCTTACGCTGATAAGTGTGCATTTTGGCTAAAATGTTTTTGACAGAATTATCCATTACAGCCGTTAATTGTTGCATAGTAAGGAGTATTGGCGCGCTAGATGTACTAGGGGCCTCCTGAGTGGGCAAGACTCGTGTAGACGAAGGAGGGAATGATGCAGTACCATGCTTACTCCCCTCACTTGAGGAATCATCTTGGGCATCATTGTCATTGTCACATAAATCACATTTATTTAAATGAGAAGGAACTCTGGCTTCCCCACATTCAGAACACAGTCTATCTGGTAGTTCAGACATGTTAAACAGGCATAAACTTGATAACAAAGTACAAAAAACGTTTTAAAATAAAACCGTTACTGTCACTTTAAATTTTAAACTGAACACACTATTACTGCAATTGCGAAAAAATATGAAGGAATTTCACCACAGTGTCTTAAAGCCTTAAAAGTATTGCACACCAAATTTGGAAGCTTTAACCCTTAAAATAACGGAACCGGAGCCGTTTTTAACTTTAACCCCTTTACAGTCCCTGGTGTCTGCTTTGCTGAGACCCAACCAAGCCCAAAGGGGAATACGATACCAAATGACGCCTTCAGAAAGTCTTTTCTATGTATCAGAGCTCCTCACACATGCGACTGCATGTCATGCCTCTCAAAAACAAGTGCGCAACACCGGCGCGAAAATGAGGCTCTGCCTATGATTTGGGAAAGCCCCTAAAGAGAAAGGTGTCTAAAAAAGTGCCTGCCGATATAATCTTATCAAAATACCCAGATTAAATGATTCCTCAAGGCTAAATATGTGTTAATAATGAATCGATTTAGCCCAGAAAAAGTCTACAGTCTTAATAAGCCCTTGTGAAGCCCTTATTTACAATCTTAATAAACATGGCTTACCGGATCCCATAGGGAAAATGACAGCTTCCAGCATTACATCGTCTTGTTAGAATGTGTCATACCTCAAGCAGCAAGAGACTGCTCACTGTTCCCCCAACTGAAGTTAATTCCTCTCAACAGTCCTGTGTGGAACAGCCATGGATTTTAGTAACGGTTGCTAAAATCATTTTCCTCATACAAACAGAAATCTTCATCTCTTTTCTGTTTCTGAGTAAATAGTACATACCAGCACTATTTTAAAATAACAAACTCTTGATTGAATAATAAAAACTACAGTTAAACACTAAAAAACTCTAAGCCATCTCCGTGGAGATGTTGCCTGTACAACGGCAAAGAGAATGACTGGGGTAGGCGGAGCCTAGGAGGGATCATGTGACCAGCTTTGCTGGGCTCTTTGCCATTTCCTGTTGGGGAAGAGAATATCCCACAAGTAAGGATGACGCCGTGGACCGGACACACCTATGTTGGAGAAACTACTCCTAGGATTTAAATAACAGCCATGTGGAAAAACTAGGCCCCAAGAAAGATTTATCACCCTTAGTAAAAAACGTTCCTTATAACTCATGTAAACGTTTAACATACTAAACCATCAGAGCAATTAACATGAAAATGACCCTTTACTGCAAGCATGATGCCAGTCGTTATTAAATCACTGCAATCAGGCTTACCTCAAATATATCAGGCACTGTCAGCATTTTCTAGACTTATTATCTCTCTAGAAAAAAATATACTGAACATACCTCAAGGCAGTTAATTCTGCAGGCCGTTCCCCCAGCTGAAGCTTTTTCCCATACTCTTCAGTTATGTGTGAGAACAGCAGTGGATCTTAGTTACAACCTGCTAAGATCATCAAAAACCTCAGGCAAAATACTTCTTCTAATTTCTGCCCGAGGTAAAAACAGTACAACTCCGGTACCATTTAAAATAAACTTTTGATTGAAGATAAACTACACTAAGTCACCACATCTCTCTAGCTACTTCCCTTGTCGAGAGTTGCAAGAGAATGACTGGGGGTTGGCAGTTAGGGGAGGAGCTATATAGACACCTCTGCTGAGGGTGATCCTCTTGCAGCTTCCTGTTGGGAAGGAGAATATCCCACAAGTAATGGATGATCCGTAGACTGGATACATCTTACAAGAGAAACATGTCTGAGCAATACCCGAAGGCGCGCAAGCCTGTAACGAAAGGCACAACACTCAGGGACAGTTACACCCGCAGGGAATTGTAGAGGCCCTCCCCAAGGCATGAGCACATTTTTAAAGAAACCTCTGGACTCTGCAGACGAACAATTGCCAACATTATGTGTAAATGAAAACATGCTGCAACCTCTTGGGGGGGGGAACACGTTATTCCCCAAGCCCAAGGAAAAATGCGCTCTGAAATGGCATACGGAACAAAACTGGTTGACATGTGTCGAGGCCAATCCGGATTCGTCACCGGACACAGAATCTGAAATCAAAATAGTCTCGTATCAGAATCCGTAACTGAATCTGAAACGAGCACAGTCTCAGCATCATAATCCTCCATGACTGGATAGAGGAAATATCAATATGGACTAAAGTATGAAAACAAAAATGGCACCTGACACCCACAATGGCTGGGGCACTCACCACCTCCTATGACCAGACCCCTGCGGACTAGAATATATCCGTTGCCACACAGTCAGGAATGCGGGAATGGAACGTAACCACGCACGAACACAAGGTGAACCAAATAGTCCAAAAAAGTCACTTCCAAAGTCCTCAAAGTTCCAACCACGAGCCCATAAACATCACACATAAGCAGGTTGAATCACATAACAAACATGATTATAAACCCCCCTGTTCAATAACCCCCTCAGGAGATATTAACCCTTGATTCCAAGATACTAACAGAGACTCACTAAAACCCTATGTCATATAGTTAGGCCCGCAAAGGGGTGTAACTTCTCGGGAAAACATTCACATTACAGTACATTGACGATAAAGTAAAATAAAACAATCTTACCGGAATCTACGCCGTGGAACAGGAACACGGCCTTTCAAGTGTGATGAATAGTGGCATCGTCTCGACCATGGACTCGAGAGAAGGAAGAAGGCAGAGGAGCGAAGTTCGACAACACCGATTCCTTGAGGAGCTGTTAATATGAGTCGGGATGGTTTCGCAGAAAGACTCTTCCCGCATCTCCGGACTTACTTTCATCCAAGCCCTCACTGAGAGACTGACAGGAAAACTTAAAACTCCTGTCCCCTGCCAAAGAGTAATACCCTCCAAAAGAGACAAAAAACAAAAATTAAAAAATTCTGACACGTCTCTGACAACCTCCTGGGACGAAAGGCAAAGAATTACTTGGGGATGAGGGGAGTGGGAGGAGTATTTAAGCCTTTGGCTGGGTTGTCTTTGCCTCCTCCTGGTGGCCAGGTTCTTATTCCCCAAAAGTAATGAATGCAGCTGTGGACTCTTTCCATTTAAGAAGAAAATCCTATTAACCCCAAATAGGATTATTAGTGCTTAACGTCCCAAAAACAGTCTTAACTGCTAAAGTGCCATATTCTCCATAAGAAAATAAAACTAGGCACTTGCCTGAAGATCAATCTGCCCGTCAGAAGGACAGCTCACATGGTATGAGAGGTCATCTCCCTCACATGGACCCATGGTAAAATTAGGAAAGACTGAATAATCTTAAATCAGGCTTTCAGGATAGGGCAGCACCAACTATTTAAGAGGCGCAGTGAGGATTATACCCCACAAGTTCCCAATTGCTTAAAAGCCACCATTTCTCTACTGAAGAGACTGAAGTGATATTTAACAGCTCTGCTGTGGTGCTCTTTGCCTCCTCCTGCTGGCCAGGAGTGATATTCCCAACAGTAATTGATGATGATCTGTGGACTCACCATGTCATTAGAAAGAAATATAAGCATGAAAATAACACATTGGGTTCTAAAGAAACACCTTACATCAAAATGTTAAACATTAGTGTAATCTGCTCTTAGTGAGCAGATTGAGCCTCTATACATATACAGGAGAATCGGACATATAAGTAATTTACAGAGAATATATGTTGCAATATCCTTAGATGAAAATCTCCTCACTCTAAGGGAGATTGAATTAGTGTACCAGTTTACATAAAGTATAGAGAAAGAAATGATGTATGTTACAAATTAACTGAAAATCTACTCTCTATGGGGGAGATTGAATTATTGCATCCAAATACATAAAATCATAAGAATGAAAATAATAATATTAGCCACAACAGAGCATCTATCATAGCCGTAAATCTCCTCACTATGAGAGAGATTGTTATTATTGCATCCCTATACATGACATATATTGTAAGTATGAAAACAGAATTTATGTTTACCTGATAAATTACTTTCTCCAACGGTGTGTCCGGTCCACGGCGTCATCCTTACTTGTGGGATATTCTCTTCCCCAACAGGAAATGGCAAAGAGCCCAGCAAAGCTGGTCACATGATCCCTCCTAGGCTCCGCCTACCCCAGTCATTCGACCGACGTTAAGGAGGAATATTTGCATAGGAGAAACCATATGGTACCGTGGTGACTGTAGTTAAAGAAAATAAATTATCAGACCTGATTAAAAAAACCAGGGCGGGCCGTGGACCGGACACACCGTTGGAGAAAGTAATTTATCAGGTAAACATAAATTCTGTTTTCTCCAACATAGGTGTGTCCGGTCCACGGCGTCATCCTTACTTGTGGGAACCAATACCAAAGCTTTAGGACACGGATGAAGGGAGGGAGCAAATCAGGTCACCTAAATGGAAGGCACCACGGCTTGCAAAACCTTTCTCCCAAAAATAGCCTCAGAAGAAGCAAAAGTATCAAACTTGTAAAATTTGGTAAAAGTGTGCAGTGAAGACCAAGTCGCTGCCCTACATATCTGATCAACAGAAGCCTCGTTCTTGAAGGCCCATGTGGAAGCCACAGCCCTAGTGGAATGAGCTGTGATTCTTTCGGGAGGCTGCCGTCCGGCAGTCTCGTAAGCCAATCTGATGATGCTTTTAATCCAAAAAGAGAGAGAGGTAGAAGTTGCTTTTTGACCTCTCCTTTTACCGGAATAAACAACAAACAAGGAAGATGTTTGTCTAAAATCCTTTGTAGCATCTAAATAGAATTTTAGAGCGCGAACAACATCCAAATTGTGCAACAAACGTTCCTTCTTTGAAACTGGTTTCGGACACAGAGAAGGTACGATAATCTCCTGGTTAATGTTTTTGTTAGAAACAACTTTTGGAAGAAAACCAGGTTTAGTACGTAGAACCACCTTATCTGCATGGAACACCAGATAAGGAGGAGAACACTGCAGAGCAGATAATTCTGAAACTCTTCTAGCAGAAGAAATTGCAACTAAAAACAAAACTTTCCAAGATAATAACTTAATATCAACGGAATGCAAGGGTTCAAACGGAACCCCCTGAAGAACTGAAAGAACTAAATTGAGACTCCAAGGAGGAGTCAAAGGTTTGTAAACAGGCTTAATTCTAACCAGAGCCTGAACAAAGGCTTGAACATCTGGCACAGCGGCCAGCTTTTTGTGAAGTAACACAGACAAGGCAGAAATCTGTCCCTTCAGGGAACTTGCAGATAATCCTTTTTCCAATCCGTCTTGAAGGAAGGATAGAATCCTAGGAATCTTAACCTTGTCCCAAGGGAATCCTTTAGATTCACACCAACAGATATATTTTTTCCAAATTTTGTGGTAAATCTTTCTAGTTACAGGCTTTCTGGCCTGAACAAGAGTATCGATAACAGAATCCGAGAACCCTCGCTTCGATAAGATCAAGCGTTCAATCTCCAAGCAGTCAGCTGGAGTGAAACCAGATTCGGATGTTCGAACGGACCCTGAACAAGAAGGTCTCGTCTCAAAGGTAGCTTCCAAGGTGGAGCCGATGACATATTCACCAGATCTGCATACCAAGTCCTGCGTGGCCACGCAGGAGCTATCAAGATCACCGACGCCCTCTCCTGATTGATCCTGGCTACCAGCCTGGGGATGAGAGGAAACGGCGGGAACACATAAGCTAGTTTGAAGGTCCAAGGTGCTACTAGTGCATCCACTAGAGCCGCCTTGGGATCCCTGGATCTGGACCCGTAGCAAGGAACTTTGAAGTTCTGACGAGAGGCCATCAGATCCATGTCTGGAATGCCCCACAGCTGAGTGACTTGGGCAAAGATTTCCGGATGGAGTTCCCACTCCCCCGGATGCAATGTCTGACGACTCAGAAAATCCGCTTCCCAATTTTCCACTCCTGGGATGTGGATAGCAGACAGGTGGCAGGAGTGAGACTCCGCCCATAGAATGATTTTGGTCACTTCTTCCATCGCCAGGGAACTCCTTGTTCCCCCCTGATGGTTGATGTACGCAACAGTTGTCATGTTGTCTGATTGAAACCGTATGAACTTGGCCCTCGCTAGCTGAGGCCAAGCCTTGAGAGCATTGAATATCGCTCTCAGTTCCAGAATATTTATCGGTAGAAGAGATTCTTCCCGAGACCAAAGACCCTGAGCTTTCAGGGATCCCCAGACCGCGCCCCAGCCCATCAGACTGGCGTCGGTCGTGACAATGACCCACTCTGGTCTGCGGAATGTCATCCCTCGTGACAGGTTGTCCAGGGACAGCCACCAACGGAGTGAGTCTCTGGTCCTCTGATTTACTTGTATCTTCGGAGACAAGTCTGTATAGTCCCCATTCCACTGACTGAGCATGCACAGTTGTAATGGTCTTAGATGAATGCGCGCAAAAACAGAATTTATGTTTACCTGATAAATTTCTTTCTCCAACGGTGTGTCCGGTCCACGGCGTCATCCTTACTTGTGGGATATTCTCTTCCCCAACAGGAAATGGCAAAGAGCCCAGCAAAGCTGGTCACATGATCCCTCCTAGGCTCCGCCTACCCCAGTCATTCGACCGACGTTAAGGAGGAATAATAGCATAGGAGAAACCATATGGTACCGTGGTGACTGTAGTTAAAGAAAATAAATTATCAGACCTGATTAAAAAACCAGGGCGGGCCGTGGACCGGACACACCGTTGGAGAAAGAAATTTATCAGGTAAACATAAATTCTGTTTTCTCCAACATAGGTGTGTCCGGTCCACGGCGTCATCCTTACTTGTGGGAACCAATACCAAAGCTTTAGGACACGGATGAAGGGAGGGAGCAAATCAGGTCACCTAAATGGAAGGCACCACGGCTTGCAAAACCTTTCTCCCAAAAATAGCCTCAGAAGAAGCAAAAGTATCAAACTTGTAAAATTTGGTAAAAGTGTGCAGTGAAGACCAAGTCGCTGCCCTACATATCTGATCAACAGAAGCCTCGTTCTTGAAGGCCCATGTGGAAGCCACAGCCCTAGTGGAATGAGCCGTGATTCTTTCGGGAGGCTGCCGTCCGGCAGTCTCGTAAGCCAATCTGATGATGCTTTTAATCCAAAAAGAGAGAGAGGTAGAAGTTGCTTTTTGACCTCTCCTTTTACCTGAATAAACAACAAACAGGGAAGATGTTTGTCTAAAATCCTTTGTAGCATCTAAATAGAATTTTAGAGCGCGAACAACATCCAAATTGTGCAACAAGCGTTCCTTCTTTGAAACTGGTTTCGGACACAGAGAAGGTACGATAATCTCCTGGTTAATGTTTTTGTTAGAAACAACTTTTGGAAGAAAACCAGGTTTAGTACGTAAAACCACCTTATCTGCATGGAACACCAGATAAGGAGGAGAACACTGCAGAGCAGATAATTCTGAAACTCTTCTAGCAGAAGAAATTGCAACTAAAAACAAAACTTTCCAAGATAATAACTTAATATCAACGGAATGTAAGGGTTCAAACGGAACCCCCTGAAGAACTGAAAGAACTAAATTGAGACTCCAAGGAGGAGTCAAAGGTTTGTAAACAGGCTTGATTCTAACCAGAGCCTGAACAAAGGCTTGAACATCTGGCACAGCTGCCAGTTTTTTGTGAAGTAACACCGACAAGGCAGAAATCTGTCCCTTCAGGGAACTTGCCGATAATCCTTTTTCCAATCCTTCTTGAAGGAAGGATAGAATCCTAGGAATCTTAACCTTGTCCCAAGGGAATCCTTTAGATTCACACCAACAGATATATTTTTTCCAAATTTTATGGTAAATCTTTCTAGTTACAGGCTTTCTGGCCTGAACAAGAGTATCGATAACAGAATCTGAGAAACCTCGCTTCGATAAAATCAAGCGTTCAATCTCCAAGCAGTCAGCTGGAGTGAAACCAGATTCGGATGTTCGAACGGACCCTGAACAAGAAGGTCTCGTCTCAAAGGTAGCTTCCAAGGTGGAGCCGATGACATATTCACCAGATCTGCATACCAAGTCCTGCGTGGCCACGCAGGAGCTATCAAGATCACCGACGCCCTCTCCTGATTGATCCTGGCTACCAGCCTGGGGATGAGAGGAAACGGCGGGAACACATAAGCTAGTTTGAAGGTCCAAGGTGCTACTAGTGCATCCACTAGAGCCGCCTTGGGATCCCTGGATCTGGACCCGTAGCAAGGAACTTTGAAGTTCTGACGAGAGGCCATCAGATCCATGTCTGGAATGCCCCAAAGTTGAGTGACTTGGGCAAAGATTTCCGGATGGAGTTCCCACTCCCCCGGATGCAATGTCTGACGACTCAGAAAATCCGCTTCCCAATTTTCCACTCCCGGGATGTGGATAGCAGACAGGTGGCAGGAGTGAGACTCCGCCCATAGAATGATCTTGGTCACTTCTTCCATCGCTAGGGAACTCCTTGTTCCCCCCTGATGGTTGATATACGCAACAGTCGTCATGTTGTCTGATTGAAACCGTATGAACTTGGTCCTCGCTAGCTGAGGCCAAGCCTTGAGAGCATTGAATATCGCTCTCAGTTCCAGAATATTTATCGGTAGAAGAGATTCTTCCCGAGACCAAAGACCCTGAGCTTTCAGGGATCCCCAGACCGCGCCCCAGCCCATCAGACTGGCGTCGGTCGTGACAATGACCCACTCTGGTCTGTGGAATGTCATCCCTCGTGACAGGTTGTCCAGGGACAGCCACCAACGGAGTGAGTCTCTGGTCCTCTGATTTACTTGTATCTTTGGAGACAAGTCTGTATAGTCCCCATTCCACTGACTGAGCATGCACAGTTGTAACGGTCTTAGATGAATGCGCGCAAAAGGAACTATGTCCATTGCCGATACCATCAACCCGATCACTTCCATGCACTGAGCTACGGAAGGAAGAGGAACGGAATGAAGTATTCGACAAGAGTCCAGGAGCTTTGTCTTTCTGGCCTCTGTTAGAAAAATCCTCATTTCTGAGGAGTCTATAATTGTTCCCAAGAAGGGAACCCTTGTTGACGGGGATAGAGAACTCTTTTCCACGTTCACTTTCCAGCCGTGCGATCTGAGAAAGGCCAGGACGATGTCCGTGTGAGCCTTTGCTCGAGGGAGGGACGACGCTTGAATTAGAATGTCGTCCAGGTAAGGTACTACTGCAATGCCCCTTGGTCTTAGCACAGCTAGAAGGGACCCTAGTACCTTTGTGAAAATCCTTGGAGCAGTGGCTAATCCGAAAGGAAGCGCCACGAACTGGTAATGTTTGTCCAGGAATGCAAACCTTAGGAACCGATGATGTTCCTTGTGGATAGGAATATGTAGATACGCATCCTTTAAATCCACCGTGGTCATGAATTGACCTTCCTGGATGGAAGGAAGGATAGTTCGAATGGTTTCCATCTTGAAAGATGGGACCTTGAGAAATTTGTTTAAGATCTTGAGATCTAGGATTGGTCTGAATGTTCCCTCTTTTTTGGGAACTATGAACAGATTGGAGTAGAACCCCATCCCTTGTTCTCTCAATGGAACAGGATGAATCACTCCCATTTTTAACAGGTCTTCTACGCAAAGTAAGAACGCCTGTCTTTTTATGTGGTCTGAAGACAACTGAGACCTGTGGAACCTTCCCCTTGGGGGAAGTCCCTTGAATTCCAGAAGATAACCCTGGGAGACTATTTCTAGCGCCCAAGGATCCAGAACATCTCTTGCCCAAGCCTGAGCGAAGAGAGAGAGTCTGCCCCCCACCAGATCCGGTCCCGGATCGGGGGCCGATATTTCATGCTGTCTTGGTAGCAGTGGCAGGTTTCTTTGCCTGCTTTCCCTTGTTCCAGCCTTGCATTGGTCTCCAAGCTGGCTTGGCCTGAGAAGTATTACCTTCTTGCTTAGAGGACGTAGCACCTTGGGCTGGTCCGTTTTTACGAAAGGGACGAAAATTAGGTCTATTTTTTGCCTTGAAAGGCCGATCCTGAGGAAGGGCATGGCCCTTACCCCCAGTGATATCAGAGATAATCTCTTTCAAGTCAGGACCAAACAGCGTTTTCCCCTTGAAAGGAATGTTTAGTAGCTTGTTCTTGGAAGACGCATCAGCCGACCAAGATTTCAACCAAAGCGCTCTGCGCGCCACAATAGCAAACCCAGAATTCTTAGCCGCTAACTTAGCCAATTGCAAAGAGGCGTCAAGAGTGAAAGAATTAGCCAATTTGAGAGCATTGACTCTGTCCATAATCTCCTCATAAGGAGGCGAGTCACTATCGAGCACCTTAATCAGTTCATCAAACCAGAAATATGCGGCTGTAGTGACAGGGACAATGCATGAAATGGGTTGTAGAAGGTAACCCTGCTGAACAAACATCTTTTTAAGCAAACCTTCTAATTTTTTATCCATAGGATCTTTGAAAGCACAACTATCCTCTATGGGAATAGTGGTGCGTTTGTTTAAAGTAGAAACCGCTCCCTCGACCTTGGGGACTGACTGCCATAAGTCCTTTCTGGGGTCGACCATAGGAAACAATTTTTTAAATATGGGGGGAGGGACGAAAGGAATACCGGGCCTTTCCCAGTCTTTATTAACAATGTCCGCCACCCGCTTGGGTATAGGAAAAGCTTCTGGGAGCCCCGGCACCTCTAGGAACTTGTCCATTTTACATAGTTTCTCTGGGATGACCAAATTTTCACAATCATCCAGAGTGGATAATACCTCCTTAAGCAAAATGCGGAGATGTTCCAATTTAAATTTAAAAGTAATCACATCAGATTCAGCCTGCTGAGAAATATTCCCTAAATCAGTAATTTCTCCCTCAGACAAAACCTCCCTGGCCCCCTCAGATTGGGTTAGGGGCCCTTCAGAGATATTAATATCAGCGTCGTCATGCTCTTCAGTAACTAAAACAGAGCATCCACGCTTACGCTGAACAGGGTTCATTTTGGCTAAAATGTTTTTGACAGAATTATCCATTACAGCCGTTAATTGTTGCATAGTAAGGAGTATTGGCGCGCTAGATGTACTAGGGGCCTCCTGAGTGGGCAAGACTCGTGTAGACGAAGGAGGGAATGATGCAGTACCATGCTTACTCCCCTCACTAGAGGAATCATCTTGGGCATCATTGTCATTATCACATAAATCACATTTATTTAAATGAATAGGAATTCTGGCTTCCCCACATTCAGAACACAGTCTATCTGGTAGTTCAGACATGTTAAACAGGCATAAACTTGATAAGAAAGTACAAAAAACGTTTTGAAATAAAACCGTTACTGTCACTTTAAATTTTAAACTGAACACACTTTATTACTGCAATTGCGAAAAAACATGAAGGAATTGTTCAAAATTCACCAAACTTTCACCACAGTGTCTTAAAGCCTTGAAAATATTGCACACCAAATTTGGAAGCTTTAACCCTTAAAATAACGGAACCGGAGCCGTTTTAAGCTTTAACCCCTTTACAGTCCCTGGTATCTGCTTTGCTGAGACCCAACCAAACCCAAGGGGAATACGATACCAAATGATGCCTTCAGAAGTCTTTTATAAGTATCAGAGCTCCTCTCACATGCGACTGCATGCCATGCCTCTCAAAAACAAGTGCGCAACACCGGCGCGAAAATGAGACTCTGCCTATGCTTTGGGAAAGCCCCTAAAGAATAAGGTGTCTAAAACAGTGCCTGCCGATATTATTATATCAAAATACCCAGAATAAATGATTCCTCAAGGCTAAATAAGTGTTAATATCAATCGATTTAGCCCAAAAAATGTCTACAGTCTAAATAAGCCCTTGTGAAGCCCTTATTTACAATCGTAATAAAAATGGCTTACCGGATCCCATAGGGAAAATGACAGCTTCCAGCATTACATCGTCTTGTTAGAATGTGTCATACCTCAAGCAGCAAAGACTGCAAACTGTTCCCCCAACTGAAGTTAATGCTCTCAACAGTCCTGTGTGGAACAGCCATGGATTTTAGTTACGGTTGCTAAAATCATTTTCCTCATACAAACAGAATTCTTCATCTCTTTTCTGTTTCTGAGTAAATAGTACGTACCAGCACTATTTGAAAATAACAAACTCTTGATTGAATAATGAAAAACTACAGTTAAACACTAAAAAACTCTAAGCCATCTCCGTGGAGATGTTGCCTGTACAACGGCAAAGAGAATGACTGGGGTAGGCGGAGCCTAGGAGGGATCATGTGACCAGCTTTGCTGGGCTCTTTGCCATTTCCTGTTGGGGAAGAGAATATCCCACAAGTAAGGATGACGCCGTGGACCGGACACACCTATGTTGGAGAAAGGAACTATGTCCATTGCCGCTACCATCAACCCGATCACCTCCATGCACTGAGCTATGGAAGGAAGAGGAACGGAATGAAGTATCCGACAAGAGTCTAGAAGTTTTGTTTTTCTGGCCTCTGTCAGAAAAATCCTCATTTCTAAGGAGTCTATTATTGTTCCCAAGAAGGGAACCCTTGTTGACGGAGATAGAGAACTCTTTTCCACGTTCACTTTCCATCCGTGAGATCTGAGAAAGGCCAGGACAATGTCCGTGTGAGCCTTTGCTTGAGGAAGGGACGACGCTTGAATCAGAATGTCGTCCAAGTAAGGTACTACAGCAATGCCCCTTGGTCTTAGCACAGCTAGAAGGGACCCTAGTACCTTTGTGAAAATCCTTGGAGCAGTGGCTAATCCGAAAGGAAGCGCCACGAACTGGTAATGTTTGTCCAGGAATGCGAACCTCAGGAACCGATGATGTTCCTTGTGGATAGGAATATGTAGATACGCATCCTTTAAATCCACCGTGGTCATGAATTGACCTTCCTGGATGGAAGGAAGAATAGTTCGAATGGTTTCCATCTTGAACGATGGAACCTTGAGAAACTTGTTTAAGATCTTGAGATCTAAGATTGGTCTGAACGTTCCCTCTTTTTTGGGAACTATAAACAGATTGGAGTAGAACCCCATCCCTTGTTCTCTTAATGGAACAGGATGAATCACTCCCATTTTTAACAGGTCTTCTACACAATGTAAGAATGCCTGTCTTTTTATGTGGTCTGAAGACAACTGAGACCTGTGGAACCTCCCCCTTGGGGGAAGTCCCTTGAATTCCAGAAGATAACCTTGGGAGACTATTTCTAGCGCCCAAGGATCCAGAACATCTCTTGCCCAAGCCTGAGCCAAGAGAGAGAGTCTGCCCCCCACCAGATCCGGTCCCGGATCGGGGGCCAACATTTCATGCTGTCTTGGTAGCAGTGGCAGGTTTCTTGGCCTGCTTTCCCTTGTTCCAGCCTTGCATTGGTCTCCAAGCTGGCTTGGCTTAAGAAGTATTACCCTCTTGCTTAGAGGACGTAGCACTTTGGGCTGGTCCGTTTCTACGAAAGGGACGAAAATTAGGTTTATTTTTTGCCTTGAAAGGCCGATCCTGAGGAAGGGCGTGGCCCTTACCCCCAGTGATATCAGAGATAATCTCTTTCAAGTCAGGGCCAAACAGCGTTTTCCCCTTGAAAGGAATGTTAAGTAGCTTGTTCTTGGAAGACGCATCAGCCGACCAAGATTTCAACCAAAGCGCTCTGCGCGCCACAATAGCAAACCCAGAATTCTTAGCCGCTAACCTAGCCAATTGCAAAGTGGCGTCTAGGGTGAAAGAATTAGCCAATTTGAGAGCATTGATTCTGTCCATAATCTCCTCATAAGGAGGAGAATCACTATCGACCGCCTTTATCAGCTCATCGAACCAGAAACATGCGGCTGTAGCGACAGGGACAATGCATGAAATTGGTTGTAGAAGGTAACCCTGCTGAACAAACATCTTTTTAAGCAAACCTTCTAATTTTTTATCCATAGGATCTTTGAAAGCACAACTATCCTCTATGGGTATAGTGGTGCGTTTGTTTAAAGTGGAAACCGCTCCCTCGACCTTGGGGACTGTCTGCCATAAGTCCTTTCTGGGGTCGACCATAGGAAACAATTTTTTAAATATGGGGGGAGGGACGAAAGGAATACCGGGCCTTTCCCATTCTTTATTAACGATGTCCGCCACCCGCTTGGGTATAGGAAAAGCTTCTGGGAGCCCCGGCACCTCTAGGAACTTGTCCATTTTACATAGTTTCTCTGGGATGACCAACTTGTCACAATCATCCAGAGTGGATAATACCTCCTTAAGCAGAATGCGGAGATGTTCCAACTTAAATTTAAATGCAATCACATCAGGTTCAGCTTGTTGAGAAATGTTCCCTGAATCAGTAATTTCTCCCTCAGACAAAACCTCCCTGGCCCCATCAGACTGGGTTAGGGGCCCTTCAGAAATATTATTATCAGCGTCGTCATGCTCTTCAGTATCTAAAACAGAGCAGTCGCGCTTACGCTGATAAGTGTTCATTTTGGCTAAAATGTTTTTGACAGAATTATCCATTACAGCCGTTAACTGTTGCATAGTAAGGAGTATTGGCGCGCTAGATGTACTAGGGGCCTCCTGAGTGGGCAAGACTCGTGTAGACGAAGGAGGGAATGATGCAGTACCATGCTTACTCCCCTCACTTGAGGAATCATCTTGGGCATCATTGTCATTGTCACATAAATCACATTTATTTAAATGAATAGGAATTCTGGCTTCCCCACATTCAGAACACAGTCTATCTGGTAGTTCAGACATGTTAAACAGGCATAAACTTGATAACAAAGTACAAAAAACGTTTTAAAATAAAACCGTTACTGTCACTTTAAATTTTAAACTGAACACACTTTATTACTGCAATTGCGAAAAAACATGAAGGAATTGTTCAAAATTCACCAAATTTTCACCACAGTGTCTTAAAGCCTTAAAAGTATTGCACACCAAATTTGGAAGCTTTAACCCTTAAAATAACGGAACCGGAGCCGTTTTGAACTTTAACCCCTTTACAGTCCCTGGTATCTGCTTTGCTGAGACCCAACCAAGCCCCAAGGGGAATACGATACCAAATGACGCCTTCAGAAAGTCTTTTCTAAGTATCAGAGCTCCTCTCACATGCGACTGCATGCCATGCCTCTCAAAAACAAGTGCGCAACACCGGCGCGAAAATGAGGCTCTGCCCCTAAAGAATAAGGTGTCTAAAACAGTGCCTGCCGATATTATTATATCAAAATACCCAGATAAAATGATTCCTCAAGGCTAAATATGTGTTAATAATGAATCGATTTAGCCCAGAAAAAGTCTACAGTCTTAATAAGCCCTTTTTGAAGCCCTTATTTACGATCGTAATAAACATGGCTTACCGGATCCCATAGGGAAAATGACAGCTTCCAGCATTACATCGTCTTGTTAGAATGTGTCATACCTCAAGCAGCAAGAGACTGCTCACTGTTCCCCCAACTGAAGTTAATTGCTCTCAACAGTCCTGTGTGGAACAGCCATGGATTTTAGTGACGGTTGCTAAAATCATTTTCCTCATACAAACAGAAATCTTCATCTCTTTTCTGTTTCTGAGTAAATAGTACATACCAGCACTATTTCAAAATAACAAACTCTTGATTGAATAATAAAAACTACAGTTAAACACTAAAAAACTCTAAGCCATCTCCGTGGAGATGTTGCCTGTACAACGGCAAAGAGAATGACTGGGGTAGGCGGAGCCTAGGAGGGATCATGTGACCAGCTTTGCTGGGCTCTTTGCCATTTCCTGTTGGGGAAGAGAATATCCCACAAGTAAGGATGACGCCGTGGACCGGACACACCTATGTTGGAGAAATTACTCATATTTAAAGACCAAAGAATAACTAAAACAAATATTAATGCACGCTGCAATAAATATTAGCCGAAAATCTTCTCAGTAAGAGAGAGATCGATTATAGTACCCATGGACATTAAATATGCAAGGATAAAATAAAACGTATTGGGGACTCAAGATCAGCAATAAAAAAAATATAATTTATGCTTACCTGATAAATTCATTTCTCTTGTAGTGTAGTCAGTCCACAGGTCATCCATTACTTATGGGATTATATCTCCTCCCCAACAGGAAGTGCAAGAGGATCACCCAAGCAGAGCTGCTACATAGCTCCTCCCCTCTACGTCATATCCAGTCATTCGACCGAAACCATACGAGAAAGGAGAAACTATAGGGTGCAGTGGTGACTGGAGTTTAATTAAAATTTAGACCTGCCGTAAAAAACAGGGCGGGCCGTGGACTGACTACACTACAAGAGAAACTAATTTATCAGGTAAGCATAAATTATATTTTCTCTTGTTAAGTGTAGTCAGTCCACGGGTCATCCATTACTTATGGGATACCAATACCAAAGCTAAAAGTACACGGATGACGGGAGGGTCTTTACACGGAAGGAACCACTGCCTGTAGAACCTTTCTCCCAAAAACAGCCTCCGAAGAAGCAAAAAAGTGTCAAATTTGTAAAATTTTGAAAAAGTGTGAAGTGAAGACCAAGTTGCAGCCTTGCAAATCTGTTCAACAGAGGCCTCATTCTTAAAGGCCCAAGTGGAAGCCACAGCTCTAGTAGAATGAGCTGTAATCCTTTCAGGAGGCTGCTGTCCAGCAGTCTCATAGGCTAAACGTATTATACTACGAAGCCAAAAAGAGAGAGAGGTAGCCGAAGCCTTTTGACCTCTCCTCTGTCCAGAGTAAACGACAAACAGGGAAGAAGTTTGACGAAAATCTTTAGTTGCCTGTAAGTAGAACTTCAAGGCCCGGACTACGTCCAGATTATGCAAAAGTCGTTCCTTCTTTGAAGGGTTAGGACACAATGATGGAACAACAATCTCTTGATTGATATTCCTGTTAGAAACTACCTTAGGTAAGAACCCAGGTTTAGTGCGCAGAACTACCTTGTCTGAATGAAAAATCAGATAAGGAGAATCACAATGTAAGGCAGATAACTCAGAGACTCTTCGAGCCGAGGAAATAGCCATCAAAAACAGAACTTTCCAAGATAACAGCTTGATATCAACGGAATGAAGGGGTTCAAACGGAACGCCTTGCAGAACATTAAGAACTAAGTTTAAGCTCCACGGCGGAGCAACAGTCTTAAACACAGGCTTAATCCTAGCCAAAGCTTGACAAAAGGCCTGAACGTCTGGAACTTCTGCCAGACGTTTGTGCAGAAGAATAGACAGAGCCGAAATCTGTCCCTTTAACGAACTAGCAGATAAACCCTTTTCTAAACCCTCTTGTAGAAAAGACAATATCCTAGGAATCCTAACCTTACTCCATGAGTAGCCCTTGGATTCGCACCAATATAAATATTTACGCCATATTTTATGGTAAATTTTCCTGGTAACAGGTTTCCTAGCCTGTATTAAGGTATCAATCACTGACTCCGAGAATCCACGCTTTGATAGAATCAAGCGTTCAATCTCCATGCAGTCAGCCTCAGAGAAATTAGATTTGGATGTTTGAAAGGACCCTGCATCAAAAGGTCCTGTCTCAGAGGCAGAGACCATGGTGGACAGGACGACATGTCCACTAGGTCTGCATACCAGGTCCTGCGTGGCCACGCAGGCGCTATTAGAATCACTGATGCTCTCTCCTGTTTGATCCTGGCAATCAATTGAGGAAGCATCGGGAATGGTGGAAACACATAAGCCATGTTGAAGACCCAAGGTGCTGTCAGAGCATCTATCAGAACCGCTCCCGGGTCCGTAACAAACCAAATTAGTTAAAGCAACCAAATTTCTACAGTAAATGTATAAAGTTAGCAGAGGATTGCACCCACCAGCAAAGGATGATTAACCCCTTAATACCCAAAACGGATAACAATTGTAATAATTAACGTTTTTATCACAGTCAAACACACTGTCACAGATCTGCTGTGACTGATTACCTCCCTCAAAACTAGTTTTGTAGACCCCTGACCTCTGTAGAGACGTCCTGGATCATGGAGGAAGAAATAGGAAGACTGTGACTGAATTTTTACTGCGCAATAAAGCGCTAAAATAGGCCCCTCCCACTCATATTACAACAGTGGGGAAGCTCAGTAAACTGTTTTTATATAGAAAAAAAACGACAGCCATGTGGTAAAAATCATGCCCATAAAGTTTTATCACCAAGTACCTCAGAAAAAACGATTAATATGCCAGTAAACGTTTTATAATTTAAAGTTATGAAGTGTTATTAATAAGCCTGCTGCCAGTCGCTTTCACTGCAGTGAAGGCTCAGATATTACTTCAGTAATAACAGTATTTTCTGAGTGAAATTCCATTCCCTAGAAAAATACCTCAGTGTATACATACATACTTATCAGCCTGATACCAGTCGCTACTACTGCATTTAAGGCTGCACTTACATTACATCGGTATTAGCAGTATTTTCTCAGTCAATTCCATTCCTTAGAAAATAATTTACTGCACATACCTCCTTGCAGGTGGGCCCTGCATGCTATCCCCTGTTCTGAAGTTACCTCACTCCTCAGAATGGCCGAGAACAGCAAGTGGATCTTAGTTACGTCCGCTAAGATCATAGAAAACTCAGGCAGATTCTTCTTCTAATGCTGCCTGAGGACAAACAACACACTCAAGCCGTTTAAAATAACAAACTTTTGATTGAAGAAATAAAAACTAAGTTTAAAACACCACAGTCCTCTCACACATCCTATCTTTAGTTAGGTGCAAGAGAATGACTGAATATGACGTAGAGGGGAGGAGCTATGTAGCAGCTCTGCTTGGGTGATCCTCTTGCACTTCCTGTTGGGGAGGAGATATAATCCCATAAGTAATGGATGACCCGTGGACTGACTACACTTAACAAGAGAAAAGTATGTTACGTAGAACAAATATATGCTTCAAATATCATTATTTGAAAATCTACTCCTAAGAGGGGAATCTTAAAGGGACAGTATACACCAATTTTCATATAACTGCATGTAATAGACACTACTATAAAGAATAAGATGCACAGATACTGATATAAAAATCCAGTATAAAACGGTTTAAAAACGTACTTACAAGCTTCCAGTCTAGCTCTGTTGAAAAGGTAGCTGGAATGCCCACTGCAAGTGGGAAATATCAGACCCTCCCCCTTCTTTTGCACATGAAAAGACCCTTTACTCAAACAGGAGCAAGCTGGAGTAGGTATCTGACTGTATTCTCATAAAACGTTGGGGTTTGGTTAGGAGTCTGAAAATCAGAGCAATGTTATTTAAAAATAAGCAAAACTAATGAAAAATTAGTGTATAATGTCCCTTTAATTTAAAGCACCCAGGAATATAAAATATGCAATCATGAAATAAACATATTAGGGTTATAAGAACTACCCATATAAATATGAATTTTACATAGATCAAATTCATGTAGCAATAAACAGTCACACAGAAATTTAAATCTGAGCAGAATAGTATGGCTTGAACCTCAAATAAGAGGAAAGTTATCAAATATTCCTACAATAAACAAAATGTCACAAAGGCTATCTGTAGAAAGGAAATAAAGGATTATAATCCTAGAGAAGGGAAGCCATTACACCATATAACAAATTCTTCTATAGAGAAAGAATTAAAACAGCAAATGCAGCCTTGAATAAGGGATAATTACATTGAACTGCTACTAGATGGCAGCAAACACCAAAAAATCACTGCTTAACATATAAAAAGACTTTTTAAAACGTCAGAACTTAAAGGGACACTGAACCCAAAATTTTTCTTTTGTGATTCAGATAGAGCATGAAATTTTAAGCAACTTTCTAATTTACTCCTATTATTAAATTTTCTTCATTCTCTTGGTATCTTTATTTGAAATGCAAGAATGTAAGTTTAAATGCCGGCCCATTTTTGGTGAACAACCTCGGTTGTTCTTGCTGATTGGTGGATAAATTCATCCACCAATAAAAAAGTGCTGTCCAGAGTTCTGAGCTAATTAAAAAGCTTAGATGCCTTTTTCAAATAAAGATAGCAAGAGAACAAAGAAAAATTGATAATAGGAGTAAATTAGAAAGTTGCTTAACATTGCATGCTCTATCTGAATCACGAAAGAAAAAATTTGGGTTCAGTGTCCCTTTAAGTAAATAAAAGAACACCTAGTGTGTTTACCTATGATATAAACAAATATAAGATAAAAAGATAACCCAGAAGCTGGGTCATCAAACACACTGCACCGGAGATATTAGAATTCACTATAAGTGCAGATATAGAAGTGCGCCAAAGCCACAGTTTGTCGCGGGAAGCACCGTTTGAAATGCGCACCACTTCAATTTAAATAAAATGGCGGCGCAATTATTAATATACGTTCTGAGCTAACCAATAGGTATAAATTAAGATGCGAGGAGAATACAAATAAATGTTATAGGAAATAAAACTTTTACATGATAACCCGTCTCCTCCGTGAGCACCAGAGAGGCTTAAGATATTGGTGCGCAATGCAAATGCAGACGAGGGTAGAACGCCCACTACCCAGCTAGTGGTAGCCTCCACTCATTTGGGAAGCCGGAGGTGCCGCTGCCGCAGGAGTAACATCCTAACATCTAAAGCGTGCTAAATGATCGCGCCATACCTCATTGAAAACGAGATCAGCTTCCTTACCATCAACATTTGAGGGCTTCATGATCCCTGCTTCAGGAAGGCAACACAATGGAGGCGTATCTAAGATGCACTCACAAACGTGCCAGAACTGACGCATCTACACTGTATAAATCACATACCACACAGCTAATAAGGACTGAGTTCCCATAAAAATTACACAGATTAATAAAGAGAATCCCTCCATTTGAGGCATATAAGAATCACCTCAAAGTAATGAAAAGGAGCGAAGCGTGGTGACTTTGTTCTCTTAACTGCTTAGGAAACTGCCACCTTGAAATAAATGCTTCACATAATCCCCTAAATCTGTGTATGTGACAACCTTCTAACTCCCCCCTTGGAGAGAATTTAGGGTACTGTGCCTCAGAACAACCCCCCCTATAGAAGACCTGGAACCCTCCAGTGTCTGTACAGATACTAGGGATTAAAAGCCCTTGTATATATCAGGCCATCAGTAGCAAGAGAGAAAAAAAGGAAATTTATGCTTAACTGATACATTTATTTCTTTTACGATATGACGAGTCCACGGATTTCATCCTTACTTGTGGGATTTATCCTCCTGCTGACAGGAAGTGGCAAAGGGCACCACAGCAGAGCTGTATATATAGCTCCTCCCTTCCCTCCCAATCCAGTCATTCGACCGAAGTTAGGAAGAGAAAGGAAAAGCTAAAGGTGCAGAGGAGACTGAAGTTTAATAAAAATAAATATATACCTGTCTTAAAAATGACAGGGTGAGTCGTGGACTCGTCATATCGTAAAAGAAATAACTTTATCAGGTAAGCATTAATTTCCTTTTCTTTTACAAAGATATGACGAGTCCATGGATTTTATCCTTACTTGTGGGATACCAATACCAAAGCTATAGGTAGGACACGGATGAAAGGGAGGGACAAGACAGGAACCTAAACGGAAGGTACCACTGCTTGAAGAACCTTTCTCCCAAAAACAGCTTCAGAAGAAGCAAAAGTATTAAATTTGGAAAAAGTATGAAGAGACGACCAAGTTGCAGCTTTGCAAATCTGTTCAACAGAAGCATTATTTTTAAATGCCCATGAGGAAGCCTCAGCCATAGTAGAATGAGCCGTAATTCTTTCAGGAGGCTGCTGACCAGCAGTCTCATAAGCCAGACGGATGATACTCTTCAGCCAAAAAGAAAGAGAGGTAGCTGTAGCTTTCTGACCCCTACGCTGTCCAGAATAAACAATGAATAATGAAGATGATTGACGGAAATCTTTAGTCGCCTGCAAGTAAAACTTCAAGGCACGGACCACGTCCAGGTTATGCAACTTACTCTCCTTCTTAGAAGAAGGATTAGGACATAATGAAGGAACAACAATTTCCTGATTAATATTCTTATTAGAAACAACTTTAGGAAGGAAACCAGGTTTGGTAAGTAAAACCACCTTATCAGAATGGAAGATAAGGCGAGTCACATTGTAAAGCTGAAAGCTCAGAAACTCTAGGAGCATAAGAAATAGCAACCAAAAACAAAACTTTCCAAGATAACAACTTAATATCTATGGAATGCATGGGTTCAAACGGAACCACTTGAAGAACATTAAGAACTAAATTCAAACTCCAGGGTGGAGCAATTGGTCTAAACACAGGCTTGATTCTGATCAAAGCCTGACAAAAAGACTGAACGTCTGGAACATCTGCCAACCGTTTGTGTAGTAAAATCAACAAGGCAGAAATTTGTCCCTTTAAGGAACTTGCTGATAACCTCTTCTCCAATCCCTCTTGGAGAAAAGATAAAATCCTGGGAATCCTAACTCTACTCCATGAGTAGTACTTGGATTCGCACCAATAAAGATATTTACACCATATCTTATGGTAGATCTTTCTAGTAACAGGCTTACGTGCCTCAATCAAAGTATCAATGACCGAATCAGAGAACCCCCGCTTAGATAAAATTAAGCGTTCAATCTCCAAGCAGTCAGTTGCAGAGAAACTAGATTTGGGTGTTGGAAAGGTCCCTGAATAAGAAGGTCCTGCCTCAATGGAAGACATGTCCACTAGATCCGCATACCAAGTCCTGCGAGGCCACGCAGGCGCGATTAGAATTACTGAAGCCCTCTCCTGTTTGATCAGAACAATCACCCGGGGCAGGAGAGCAAACGGTGGAAACACATAAGCTAGGTTGAACAACCAAGGCACTGCCAAGGCATCTATCAGTTCGGCCTGAGGATCCCTTGACCTGGATCCGTATCTTGGGAGTTTGGCATTCTGACGAGATGCCATCAGATCCAACTCCGGTCTGCCCCATCTGAGGATCAGAGTGGCAAAGACCTCCGGATGGAGTTCCCATTTCCCCGGATGAAACGTCGGTCTGCTTAAAAAGTCCGCTTCCCAGTTGTCCACTCCTGGGATGTAAATTGCTGACAGACAATAAGAGTGGGCCTCCGCCCACCGAATTATCTTGGATACCTCTGTCATCGCTAAGGGACTCCTTGTTCCTCCCTGATGATTGATGTAAGCCAGAGTCGTGATGTTGTCCGACTGAAAGCGAATGAACTTGGCAGAAGCCAACTGAGGCCACGCCTGAAGCGCATTGAATATTGCTCTCAATTCCAGAACATTGATTCCAGACTGCACCCCAACCTAGAAGGCTGGCGTCCGTCGTTACTATCACCCACGAGGGTCTGCGGAAGCACGTCCCTTGGGACAGATGATCCTGAGACAACCACCAAAGAAGAGAGTCTCTTGTCTCCTGATCCAGATTTATCTGAGGAGGCAAATTTGTATAATCCCCATTCCACTGTCCGAGCATGCTCAGCTGTAGCGGTCTGAGATGAAAATGAGCAAACGGAATGATGTTCATTGCCGCCACCATCAATCCAATTACTTCCATACACTGGGCCACTGATGGCCGAGGATTGGACTGAAGGGCTCGGCATGTATTCAGTATCTTTAACCTTCTGACCTCTGTCAAGAAAATTTTTATTGATATGGAATCTATTAGAGTTCCCAGGAAGGGAACCTTGGTCTGTGGAATTAACTCTTTTCTAGATTCACCTTCCACCCGTGAGTCCTCAGAAAGGACAGGACCATGTTGGCCTGAAAACCCGCCAGAAGGGACCCTAGAACCTTCGTGAAGATCCGGGGTGCTGTGGCCAACCCGAAGGAAGGAGCCACGAACTGAAAATGTTTGTCCAGGAAGGCAAACCTTAGGAACTGATGATGACGATGATCGTTGTGGATAGGAATATGAAGGTATGCATCCTTCAGGTCCACGGTAGTCATATATTGACCCTCCTGGAGGGAGGGAGAATTGTGCGAATAGTCTCCATTTTGAAGGATAGATCTAAAATGGGTCGAAACGTGCCCTCCTTTTTGGGAACCACGAAAATATTTGAGTAAAACCCCTGTCCCTGTTCCAGTCTTGGAACGGGACGAATTACTCCCATAGTAGAGAGGTCTTTTACACAACGTAAGAACACCTCTCTTTTTGTCTGGTGTGCAGACAATCGTGAAAGAAGAAACCTCCCCCTTGGGAGAGAACTTTTGAATTCCAGATGATACCCTTGGGACACTATTTTCAGTGTCCAAGGATCCTGAACATCTCTTACCCAAGCCTGGGCAAAGAGAGAAAGTCTGCCCCCTACTAGATCCGGTCCCGGATCGGGGCAGCCCCTTCATGCTGTTTTGGTAGCAGCAGCGAGCTTCTTGGGTTATTTACCCTTGTTCCATGCCTGAGCAAAATTCCCTTCCTGCTTGGCAGAAGAAGAGGGGGCTCCTTTAAAGTTCCGAAAGGAACGAAAATTATTCTGTTTACCCCTCAGTTTAGCAGTTCTATCCTGAGGTAGGAGATGACCCTTACCTCCCGTAATGTCAGAAATGATCTCTTTCAAGTCAGGCCCGAATAGGGTTTTCCCTTTGAAAGGGATAGCCAAAAGCTTAGACTTAGATGACAGATCGGCAGACCAAGATTTTTTCTTAGCCACCAGCTTGGCAATCTGAAAGGCGGCATCTGTAATAAAAGAATTAGCCAGCTTAAGAGCCTTAATTCTGTTTAAAATATCCTCCAAAGGAGTGTAAGCAGGTACCTCTAAGTATTTGTCCATCTTACACAATTTCTCTGGTGGGACCACAATAGGGTCACAGTCATCCAGAGTCGCTAAAACCTCCCTAAGTAGCAGACGGAGGTGCTCAAGCTTAAATTTAAAGGACATGACATCCGAGTCCGTCTGAGGTAATGCACTTCTCAAATAGGAAAGCTCCCCCTCAGACAGAAGTTCCCTGACCCCCAATTCAGATCCCTGTGAAGGTACATCGGACATAGCTAACAACGCATCAGAAGGCTCATGCAAATTGACCTCTGTCCTACTGCGTTTACCCTGTAACACTGGCAACTTAGATAATACCTCTGTAAGGGTAGTTGACATAACTGCAGCCATATCCTGCAGAGTAAATGAATTAGACGCGGTTGAGGAACCAGGCGTCGCTTGGGTGGGCGTTAAAGGTTGTGACGCTTGGGGAGAAGTTAGCACTATACCTTGATTCTCCTCAGACTGAGAATCATCCTTAGACACATTTTCTTTACATAACATCTGTGCTTTACATTGTAAGGCCCTCTCAGTACACGAGGGACAAAAAAATAGAGGGGGTTCAACAGTGGCATCTAAACACATAGAACAATGAGTATCCTCCTCAGAGTCAGACATGTTAAACAGATTAGCAATCTCAAATTTAATTGTTTATAAAAAAATCTTTTATCTCTGAATTATATTATAGCCAAAAAATAATGCAGCAAAAAAAACAGAATTTATGTTTACCTGATAAATTACTTTCTCCAACGGTGTGTCCGGTCCACGGCGTCATCCTTACTTGTGGGATATTCTCCTCCCCAACAGGAAATGGCAAAGAGCCCAGCAAAGCTGGTCACATGATCCCTCCTAGGCTCCGCCTTCCCCAGTCATTCGACCGACGTAAAGGAGGAATATTTGCATAGGAGAAACCATATGATACCGTGGTGACTGTAGTTAAAGAAAATAAATTATCAGACCTGATTAAAAAACCAGGGCGGGCCGTGGACCGGACACACCGTTGGAGAAAGTAATTTATCAGGTAAACATAAATTCTGTTTTCTCCAACATAGGTGTGTCCGGTCCACGGCGTCATCCTTACTTGTGGGAACCAATACCAAAGCTTTAGGACACGGATGAAGGGAGGGAGCAAATCAGGTCACCTAGATGGAAGGCACCACGGCTTGCAAAACCTTTCTCCCAAAAATAGCCTCAGAAGAAGCAAAAGTATCAAACTTGTAAAATTTAGTAAAAGTGTGCAGTGAAGACCAAGTCGCTGCCTTACATATCTGATCAACAGAAGCCTCGTTCTTGAAGGCCCATGTGGAAGCCACAGCCCTAGTGGAATGAGCTGTGATTCTGTCAGGAGGCTGCCGTCCGGCAGTCTCGTAAGCCAATCTGATGATGCTTTTAATCCAAAAAGAGAGAGAGGTAGAAGTTGCTTTTTGACCTCTCCTTTTACCGGAATAAACAACAAACAAGGAAGATGTTTGTCTAAAATCCTTTGTAGCATCTAAATAGAATTTTAGAGCGCGAACAACATCCAAATTGTGCAACAGACGTTCCTTCTTCGAAACTGGTTTCGGACACAGAGAAGGTACGATAATCTCCTGGTTAATGTTTTTGTTAGAAACAACTTTTGGAAGAAAACCAGGTTTAGTACGTAAAACCACCTTATCTGCATGGAACACCAGATAAGGAGGAGAACACTGCAGAGCAGATAATTCTGAAACTCTTCTAGCAGAAGAAATTGCAACCAAAAACAAAACTTTCCAAGATAATAACTTAATATCAACGGAATGTAAGGGTTCAAACGGAACCCCCTGAAGAACTGAAAGAACTAAGTTGAGACTCCAAGGAGGAGTCAAAGGTTTGTAAACAGGCTTGATTCTAACCAGAGCCTGAACAAAAGCTTGAACATCTGGCACAGCTGCCAGCTTTTTGTGAAGTAACACAGACAAGGCAGAAATCTGTCCCTTCAGGGAACTTGCAGATAATCCTTTTTCCAATCCTTCTTGAAGGAAGGATAGAATCTTAGGAATCTTAACCTTGTCCCAAGGGAATCCTTGAGATTCACACCAACAGATATATTTTTTCCAAATTTTGTGGTAAATCTTTCTAGTT